>NC_041381.1:655930041-655961910 GCF_002162155.2 Triticum dicoccoides
TATGTAAATAGCATGGTAATAGAGACATACAAAGTTGATAATTCCTATAGAAACGCCACTGTAATTTTTGACCAGATTTTTATTGTTGAAAAACATACACCCGGTAATTTCTGTGTAAAAAGCATGATAATGTATACATCGCAGACATGATAACTAATATCTTACCTTTTAAACACCATGGTATCTTTCATCCAAGCGGGGGAGTTTTTGAAACATTTTCACCGGTAATTTCTGTGTTAAATTACCATACTTCCCCATGCCTTAACCTTCTCGTACTGTAGTTACCAGCCTTATCATGTTGCTCATATCATAGTTATCACGCTGGTCATGCCAAAGTTACCAAGCCAAACTTTTTTTAATATGGTAGAAATAAGAAAGGTTTAATTAACATTGTTTATCTACAATAGACAACAACAAAAGGTGGCTTAGTTGGTTATTAGGCTCAACACCTATTGCATAGACCTGGGTTCGAATCCTCTTTCAAGCACTTTTATTTTCTTTTCATATTATGCAGATAAAAACCAGAAAAAACATAGCGATCATAGAGTGGATCGGGAAAGAATCGTGCGGATCTTTTTCTTTTTGCGTGGCTTGCTACCACCGTCGATGCTGGTCCAACTACTATGGGCCGGGCTGTTTCTGACTTGCTGGTCGGCGGCCCAACCTACGGATTCGTCGCGAAATGCCCGACCGTCAAACGGTCCAGGAATCACCTCGGCGCTCGCAGCTGGCGCCGGTCGGTGCTCGGTGGTCACCGTCACCCGCCATGCCGACCGAGGTGGGCACCGTCGTGGCCGCGCGCACGCCGGCTCCGGTTTCCACGCAAGACTCGGCCGCCAAGAGGCCTCCAAACGAAACGGCTGCGCGTCAACAAAAGCTGCGAGCAGTGCGCGTCCGGCGCGCGCGGGGGATGCGGCGTGCGCACGCCGTCGTTCGGCCAGAAGAGCGGGCGGCAACAGCGGGGGCGCCTCTGCGCCGCGGGTCGACGGATGGCGCGGCACGCGCCGCAGCCAGGACGCTTTCGCACCACTGGAGAAAAGCAAAGGGCGCGCGTGCGCCCTCGTTGAGCGGACGCCGGCACGCGCCGCAAGGTCCCGTGTCGCGCGGCGGGCCGGCAGCGTGTCAGCTTTGGCACCGGAGACCAGGGCCGGTCGATGAGATGAGTTGAGTGCCCAATGATTGAGCATATTAAACTCAACTCCCCACGATCCTCGCTTTCGTTCGCCGTTCGCGCACTGGCGCCGGAGACCGGAGCGCCATGCCATACCGCCTTTTTCCCTTCCTTTCTCTCCGGGCCCCCGATGCTCCGTCGGCTCCGATCGGCGACGTGTACGTTGGAGTACTATTCCATTGCTCCCACCACGCTGCACGCACGCACGCGCGCTCAGCCCCGCCATCTCCTCTCCCTTTGCTTGGAATGGAATGGAACAAAAGGTCAGTTTCTCTCTTTAGGAAAAGCTAGCATCGTGTAGGTGCAACCGTCCATGCATGGCATGCATGCGCTGCACGTTACTACGTGCCAGGTCACGAGCATGCGTGAGCGCGGCCTTAGTATGTATGCAGGCACGATATGCTGCGTTCAGTCCCGGACAGATTGAATTTGTTGATGATCTTTGAACGGATGGCTTACGCTCACTTGAGTGAAAAACAAACTCAAAAGTTACAAAGTGTTTTAAATAGCACGCGGGCTATATCAAATAGCAACGGTCCTAAAAAATAGCTATAGCGGGCTATAGCCCGGAAATCCAATTTGGCTCCTGAATGCACGTGTTCCTGCATGTGATAATGATTTCTAAAATGTCAAAAAAATCCTAATTTTTGAATGTGTTCATATTCACATCCAAATGCTACCTATAAAGTTTTAGGCAGTAAGATTAAATATTTTGGCATGTGCAAAGAAAAACTAAACAAATGTCACCCTAAATTTGTTGTTTTTCCACCTACGAAAGGCTACTGCTTTGTTTAGCATGAAAATTGTCAAGCATGCTTGGACACTAACATGAACATCCATTAAAAAAATCAATTATTTTTGGAAACATTTTACTATGTTTTTGAATAACTGTTCAGGCCAAGCAAATACTTTCGGGAGCCAAAACGCCTTCCCGTTATAGCCGGCAATTAGCGAATTATTGTACTCCCTCCGTTTCAAAATAAATGACCCAACTTTATACTAACTTTAATATAAAGTTGAGTCATCTATTTTGGAACGGAGGGAGTACATGAGTATCATTTAGAAAACTATAGCGAGGCTATAGCTATATATAAAACTATGAATACGAGTTAATTTGCGGCGGTCTGACTTTTGACACCTTTGCTTGCAAGAGAATGCGCGGAGCAAAAGGCTCGTTTCTTTCCAAGGAAAAGCAACGTATAGGTGCATGCGCTGCACGTTACGTGCCCCTGGCGCGTGCATGCAGTACTGAAGTCCAATGAGTATCTCTGGGAGTCTGAAGATACTGACAAACCCTGTTAACAGCATAAGAGATATCTGGTCTCGTGATCATCAAGTACTGAAGTCCACCAACAATGCTTCTGTACTCTGTGGCATCCGCAGGAGACAAAAGCTCACCATCAACATCTGTTATCTTGTCGGTAGACGACATGGGTGTGGTGGTCGGTTTGCACTTCAGCATGCCGGCTTTTTGTAACAACTCCAAGGAGTACTTCTTCTGCGTAAGGACAAGACCAGTAGCACGAGAAGTGACCTCAACTCCAAGAAAGTAGTGAAGCTTCCCAAGATCTTTGACCGCAAAATCAGCACCAAGTGAGCAGACAAGAGCATCAGCAGCATACTGAGAAGAGCTGACAAGGATAATATCATCGACATATACCAAAAGATACATAGTGACTTCTGGCTTCTGTAGAAGAAATAATGAAGTGTCAGCAGTGGACGGCACAAACCCATGAGCACGAAGGGCAGAGGCAAGGCGGGCATGCCAGGCACGAGGAGCTTGCTTCAAACCATATAGTGCTTTGGAAAGACGACAGATATAGTCAGGACGATCAGGATCAGAGAAACCAGGCGGCTGTTTCATATAAACCTCTTCCTCCAAAAATCCATGTAGAAAAGCATTCTGCACATCAAGTTGACGAAGGGACCAACCACGAGAAACAGCAATGGAGAGAAGAAGCCGAATAGTGGTAGGCTTGACGACAGGACTGAAGGTGTCCTCATAGTCAAGACCATGACGCTGCCGAAAACCGCGAGCAACAAGTCGCGCTTTGTAACGCTCAATAGATCCATCCGAATGCTTCTTCACTTTGAATACCCATTTTGAGTCAATAACATTTACCCGTGGTGGTGGAGGAACGAGAGTCCATGTCTTGTTACGAAGAAGAGCATGAAACTCCTGCTCCATAGCCTCTCGCCAATGTGGAATGCGCAGGGCAGCCTGATATGAGCGAGGCTCAGAAGATGGATCCGCAACAGCAACAGCCAAACAAGCAGCCAACCAAGCAACCGTACCATCCGTACGTTCCTTAGGTTTGAAAATGCCACTGCGACTGCGTGTATGTGGTCGAGACACAGGAACCACCGAGGTCGACGAAGCAGCCTGCAACGGGCTGGAGGACGGCGACGTTGACGAGTCAGCCGGTGACAAGGAGCCAGGCACGGTAGCCTCGGACTCAGTCGGCGAAGAAGGCCGGCCCACCGGCGAAACCGGCAGAGCAGACGAAGCAGCTGGCGACTCTGGCATCCCAGACCGGGCCGATGGCGAGCTAGGCATAGTGGGCCGTGGCGCGGCCGGTGTCGCGGGCCGATCCGCTGATGAAGGCGACGTGAGGACCCGAGCCGCGGGCGAAGACGGCGTGACGGGTCGAGCCACGGGCGACTCGGCGGCCGCTGGCGAAAAAGGCCGAGCCGCTGGAGACTCGGCGATCACTGGCGTAGCAGACCGAGCAGTGGAGATGCTCGACGCGACGGGCTCGTCGGGTGACCATGCATGGGCACGCGAATCGATGCCATGCAACAGAGGGCGATCGACATGCCCACCAGAAGACGATGATGATGATGGTGAATCCTCCAACAGCTCCAAACGAGCTCCACGTCCGGTTCCTGCACCATGGTTAGGTAACAGCAAAGGAGAGTATGCAACATCATCAAATTGGTCAGAAGCAACAGAGGATGAATGCAGGGATGGTGGTTCGACAGTGGACACAGGAAGGTTGGCAAAGGGAAAAACATGCTCATCAAACACGACGTCCCGAGATATATAGACACGATTAGTGGGAACATGAAGACATTTGTAACCTTTATGAAGAGAGCTATAGCCAAGGAAAACACACTTCTTAGAATGAAACTCAAGCTTGCGCTTGTTATATGGACGAAGATGCGGCCAGCAAGCACACCCAAATACCTTGAGAAAGGTATAATCAGGTTGTTCATTAAGGAGAACCTCAATGGGAGTCTTCATGTTTAAAACACGAGTAGGAGTACGATTGATGAGAAAGCATGCAGTGGTGAAAGCATCACTCCAAAACCGAAACGGAACAGATGCATGGGCCAAAAGAGTAAGACCAGCTTCAACAATATGACGATGCTTACGTTCGACTGAACCATTCTGCTGATGTGTATGTGGACATGCTAAACGATGAGCTATCCCAAGCGACTGAAAGAAGGAGTTGAGGTTGCGATACTCGCCCCCCCAGTCCGACTGGACATGAACAATTTTGTGCTTGAGAAGACGTTCAACATGTTTTTGAAACTGAACAAAAATATCAAACACATCAGATTTGCGTTTAATAAGGTAAAGCCAGGTAAAGCGACTATAAGCATCAACGAAACTGATATAGTAATTATGACCACTGACAGAAGTCTGAGCAGGACCCCATACATCTGAAAACACAAGTTCTAACGGATGTTTCACCTCACGACTGGACTCTGAAAAAGGAAGTTGATGACTCTTCCCCTGCTGACAAGCATCACACACTGCTACATCTTTATTACTAGACAAACTAGGAAGCTCATGACGACGCAAAATATGACGGACAATAGGTGTGGCCGGGTGACCAAGACGAGCATGCCACTGTGACGGAGAGACCCGAACTCCATTGAAAACGCGAGCGACGCCAGGATGCTCCAGACGGTAGAGGCCCTGGCACAACCGCCCACTAAGAAGAATGTCCCTCGTGCCCCGATCCTTAATAAAAAGATCAAAAGGGTGAAATTCACAAAGCACATTATTATCACGTGTGAGTTTAGGAACTGAAAGAAGATTGCGGGTCACAGATGGAACGCGAAGAACATTGCGAAGCTGAAGACTCCTATTGGCATGTCTAGTGAGAAGAGATGCTTGACCAATATGAGAGATGTGCATACCTGCTCCATTGGCGGTGTGGATCTTGTCGGAGCCATGATAGGGTTCACGAGTGTGAAGCTTCCCCATCTCGCTGGTCAGGTGCTCTGTCGCCCCAGAGTCCATGTACCAGTGTGAATCGACGGAGTAGGACTGAGTGTGTCCCTCGTGCTTCGGCGGCGCGGGACGATCAGCCATGGCGACCTGACGGGCATTGTTGCGTGTATCTTTGCCGTCATTGCCAAGACCAAGGAAGCTTCGCTGGAAGCGCTTATGACACTTGGAGGCCCAGTGCCCATCGCGGCCACAAAGCTGACACACACGTGGACCGCCAGCCCCCGGTAAGGTCGCAGTAGGTGAGGGGGCCGAGGCGGGCGACGGTGGCAGCCCCAAGGGAGACCGGGGTGATGAAGAAGAGTGGCCACCCTTGGTGGCGATGTTGGCCGAGAGAGAGCCAGTGCCCCTGGTGCGGCGAGTCTCGACCCGTTGCTCAGTGAGAAGAAGCCGAGAGAAAACCTCGTGTGCCAACATGGGTGTCGAGTTACCCCGCTCGTTGATGATCTCGACTAAGGCATCATACTCCTCATCAAGACCATTGACAATAAACGAGTTGAACTCGGAGTCGGTGAGGGGCTGTCCAATGGAGGCCAATGTGTCGGCAAGGCCCTTGACCTTGTTGTAGAACTCAGTGGCCGTGGAGTCAAGCTTCTGACACTCTCCAAGCTGACGACGGAGTGCAGAGACACGAGCCTGGGACTGCGCTGCAAAGGTGCGCTCAAGGATGGTCCAGGCCTCATGAGACGTCTTCGCGAAGACAACAAGGCCGGCAACTGCCGGCGAGAGCGACCCCTGGATGGAGGAGAGGTTCGCCTGGTCCTGCCCCGTCCAGACGCGATGGGCCGGATTGTAGATCGGACCGTGCACGCTGTCTACCAGCGCGGGTGGGCAGGGAAGCGATCCGTCGACGTAGCCTAGCAGGTAGTGACTCCCCAAGAGCGGGAGAACCTGCGCACGCCAGAAGATGTAGTTGTCTGCGGAGAGCTTGATGGTGATGAGATGACCGAAGTGAAACGGCGGCGGCGAAGACGATCCCATCGAGGAGGCTGCCTGGGGTGCAAACACCATGGAGGCAGCCGGAGGCACCGAAGCCGATGCGGGAGGAGGCGGGACCGCAGCCAGGGCGGGCGCCGCAAAGCTCGCGGCCGGTGCGGACGCCGCAAGGCCCGCGGCCGGGGCGGACGCCGCCAACCCCGCCAGCGGGGCGGTGTGATCCGCTCGCGGCAGGAGCGGCGGGACGACGCCTGCGGAATCCGCAGCGGACGGCGGCGCCGCGGTGTGGACCACGAGGTCACGCCCGAGCGAGGGCGCCGGCGGCGTGGAGAAGACGGAGCCGATGCTCCTTGTCCCGATCGGAGCCGGAACGGAGACGGCATCGAGCGGGAGGTTGAGCAGAGCCGCAAGAGAGGCCGGGAGGAAGCCCGCAGCAGTGGAACCGGTGGTGGCGGCGCTCGACATGGCGGCGGCGCGATCGGTGGCGCGGCGGCGGCGGTGAAGGCGGCGGCGGCTGCGGCGGCGGTGCGGGTATTAGGGTTTAGAAGCGGAAGCGATCGTAACCTAGCGTGATATCATGTAAGACAATAAGTTTTGGGAACCAGCACAACCCTCTAGGGGTGGCTTATCTCATTATATATAATGGTTGTGTTATAATACGTACATAGGTACAGAAGTTATACATAGTCTAACAATCCTGCGTTCCTGGCCAGACTGAATCCGTGGACGATCTTCGAACAGCTATAGATTGATGGTCCATGCATGCATGCATTGCCGCTCTTTGCCACCGGGACGACGAGAAGGTCCGGTGGTGGTTGAGGTTGAGGTAAACTGGGCGAGCGTGGCAGACAGGCATGATGACTCCTTTCGATCGGTGGATAGATAGATTTCGACCATCATGCATGCACGCACGCACGCAACAGCTCCGGTATGCATGGCACAATCTGCACCTCACCGTCACCGTCCATGTGTGCTCCACATTCTATCATTCCTCTGGCCCATGGGCTGTCCTCCGCGAGCACGTAGACCGAGAAGCAGCACTGGCCGGGATCATGATTCACTCCTTTTCGCACCCGATTTGCTGTCTACAATTCAGCAACATGCCAACAACGCTCCAGTCCTACGTCCTATCTTTCCAACCCTCGCGCATGCAATGCAAGCCGATAAACTACTGCATGTAGCACACATGATTCTGAAGGAACAAGAATAAAGCACCACACGACAGTGCATGTACGAGAAGGAGAGGGGAATATATGGAACCGCAACCAGCCAGACGCCAGTTTGAACTGCATGGCATTGCATTGCATGGGTGCACACGCTGGCAAAGGCAAAGGCAAAAGACGTTGGACAAGACGAGAGCTTTAATAAGCTCGAAAAGCATGCAATGGGGTCGGGGGGTTTTCGCTCCTCCTGTCGCCGTCGTGCTCGTGCCTCATGCACCCTAAAGGCTAAAGCGATCGTCCATCGTCTGCCAGCGGATTGACGGGAGACGACGACGATCACCCGCCGGCCGGAGCAGGGCAGAGCGGGTATGCATGTAGGTGCTTCCTAAAAAGGCAGCGTAGGAGAATCTATCAGTTTTGAGTTTTGACTGCAGCTTGCTCCAGCTTTCTGTCCGATCGATCATGGGGACACCCTTCTACAGCCCCAAAGGCCAAAGCCAGGTTGTGGTTAACCCCTGCGGCCCTGCTACTCCCTCCGTTCTAGTAACTTTTTAGTTCATATTCAAATATCCGAAACGTCTTACAACTCAGAAAAGAGATGATACTACTACATTACATGGTGAGTTACGAACTATCAATGCACAAGTGAGAGTAATTCTAGCTGAGTAGCTACATCCCCTCCCTCCATAATTACCATGAATATGGGGGCTAGAGCGGCACGCTCCATCCTCAGCTCGCATTTCATATTTTTTGGAGGCCGCTGCAAAAACAGTGGTTCAGCCTCCAGATTTGAAGGTTGTGGGGAGCTGGTTTGGAGTGCACACCAAAGCTAACTGTTGTGGCCAGAGTAAAACTTCAGCTACTTCCTTCTCATGCTTCCTTTCTGATTCCATTGGCGTTGCAGCCCATACAGCTCACGTTGATGCAAAAAAAAAAAAAACATCAGCGATGTGATTGATAACCACTGGCTACCTACTAACTCCGTCCTGATTTATTGGAATGTTAATGCATGTCGCAAAATATTATATCTTTCGATTTGTATTTGAACGTAGTTTCTGATAATATATTTTTTGTTGTGTATAAATTATATTTTATTAGTCAAGTCATAGTCAAAATATGATCCTAAATACAAGGGGGCCAATAAACCAGGACGGAGGTAGTACCCGCCATTAGTGGTGACCACCGTGCCTCGGATTCCCGCATGCGAGCCGTCGAATGCCCGCCACGCGGCATCATCTCTAGACAAGCCCACCATCCCGAACAATAAAATCCTGGCGGCAAGGCATGCCCAACCCAAACCCTACCGCCGTCTCTTCCCCTGCCTGCACGACAAGATCATCACCCTAATGTTATCACGCCGCCGTGTAGCCTATTTGTTGAATCTGCTCGCAGATGACAACATGTCATCCCAAATGCCTCGGGCCAGTGGGGCTACCCCTGCTGCACCAGACTAGCCGTGGTCGCCAACGCATCCTGCTCTGTGGCGCCGATGGTGCCATTGTCCTCGTTACCATACACCCCAACCCGGGTTGCACGCTTGGGACGACACCTCCTCTGATGAAGAGTATGTCATCGGCTCCCTCGCCCCCTTCCTCCCCGTCCCCATCCCCGACAAGCCCGGGGACCCCAACGGCGGCATGCTCAAAGCTCCCTGCCCACACAACGAAGAAACGGCCCCTCCCCCTCCTCCATGACAAGCAGGAGGAGAAGCTATTGATGAGGCAAATCGCTAACGCGAGCTCGACCGCCGTTGAGCTGCTCGACACCAATGGCGGCTACAATGACGTGCTCCTCTCCTTCGATGAGAATGAGGACTAGCCTTGACTAGTAGCTAGCTAGCAATGTCAAAAAGCCACATTGCCTATCTTTAGGAATGCAAATGTCGTTTCTCGACATTTTAAGTCGCAAATTATATGTCAATGCGACGATTTTTTTCCCTGACTATAAGAACTTTTAGTATTTTGAATGTGTTCTGTTCTTGATCCACTTTTAGTCTTCATTTGATTGTCTACAATTAAAACTAGAAATTGTAGAGCGCGGTCCAAAAACTTATGTAGTGCGCTCCATCCACATTTTGGCGACTCTGTTAGCGTTGCTCGGAGTGAGTCCATGACCAGGTGCGATGCAACATGAGATGGTCATAGAAATGGGGTAAAGCTTATACAAGCTGCCTAGGTAGAGTGATGTTGCTGTGCTGTGATCAAGTAGCTAACCACTACTGGGAGTACTACATATTCCTTGATAATGTCTTAATTAAGGCTACTCCAGCATAGACAAGATCATTGCTTGGCTGAAGTTATAATAAGCCTGACAACTGTTGTGCCAAAACAAGAGTATCTCTTTCTTGTTTAGCAAGAATATTCCTGTTCAGACCGTCTTGTTCTGTACACGTATCGATTTTCTGAAGATGAGGATTACTCTACTGTTTTTGTAGTACTACATGCTCATGGTTTCATTGGAACATGCACATAACCAAGCAATGCTCCACTACCAACATGAGTATATTTTACTTACACACATGAGGTGCGCTTTGCGGTTCTCTCTGGCCAATGCATCACATGAGTCGATGCATCACATGAAAGTCATCAATTTTATATATCTATAAACAATCATCTTCTGTTCTGTAGTAGTAGTCTGCCAGGACCAGCCAGCAGTTCACTTTTGGAGAAAACATAAACAAACAAATCAAAGGTGGTGAAGCTTTAACTGAAGTGCTTCACACAGTAAAAACGTATGGAACCTTTCTTCGAGCACGCGCGTTACCTCTCCTTCCATATGCGCCTATCAGGGAAAGTATGGGGAGACAGAAAAATTAACTAGGGGAGTGAAGCTTCCATGACCAAGTGAGCTGATCAGTGGCATGCACATGGGAACTCTTGTGTTCTAGACCTAAACATGCTTTAATAACCCTAATCTCCACTAATCTGGCAAAGTAAAGCTACTGTTGTGACTTAATAACATGCCAATGAGCCTCTCCATGATCAATTAACTGATCCAACAAGGTGCACTATGAATTACTACCTCCGTCTGGTTTATTGGCCTCCATCGTATTCTGTGCCAAATTTGATCATAAATTTAACTAGCAAAATGTTTATGCATGTCACCAAAAATTATATCATTGAAAACTATGTACAAATACGAATCCGACGGTATAATTTTTGTTGACATGCACTAATATTTTGTCAGTTAAATCTTTGATTAAAATTTAGCATAAATTACAAAGGAGACCAATAAACCAGGACGAAGGTAGTAGTATTGTTGTTACTCTCCATAATTAATTAACTGATCACCGGTTGCACAAACAAGATGAATCATGAATTACTTCTACAGTACTTAGGGCATCTCCAGCCGTTGGCCCCCCAGGAGGGGCAAAAAATCGCCCCCTGGGGGCGCACCGGCGCTAAACCACGCACTGGGGGCGTGTTTGTTGGGGAACGTAGTAATTTCAAAAAATTTCCTACGCACACGCAAGATCATGGTGATGGCATAGCAACGAGAAGGGAGAGTGTTGTCCACGTACCCTCGTAGACCGTAAGCGGAAGCGTTAGCACAACGCGGTTGATGTACTCGTACGTCTTCACGATCCGACCGATCCAAGCACCGAACGTACGGCACCTCCGAGTTCAGCACACGTTCAGCTCGATGACGATCCCCGAGCTCCGATCCAGCAAAGCTTCGGGGATGAGTTTCGTCCGCACGACGGCGTGGTGACAATGATGATGTTCTACCGGCGCAGGGCTTCGCCTAAACTTCGCGACGATATAACCGAGGTGGAATATGGTGGAGGGGGGCACCGCACACGGCTAAGGAACGATCCGTATATCAACTTGTGTGTCTGGGGTGCCCCCCCCCCGCCCCCGTATATAAAGGAGGGAGGGGGGAGGCCGGCCGGCCCTTGAGGGCGCGCCAGGAAGAGGAGTCCTCCTCCTAGTAGGAGTAGGACTCCTCCTTTCCTACTCCTACTAGGAGGGGAAAGGAAGGGGGAGAGGGGGGAAGGAAAGAGGGGGGCGCAGCCCCCCCTCCTAGTCCAATTCGGACCAGAGGGAGAGGGGGCGCGCTGCCCTCCCTGGCCACCCCTCTCTCTTCCCACCAAGGCCCATGTGGCCCATTAACTCTCCAGGGGGGGTCCGGTAACCCTCCGACACTCTGGTTTTCTCCGGAATCACCCGGAACACTTCCGGTGTCTGAATATAGTCGTCCAATATATCAATCTTTATGTCTCGACCATTTCGAGACTCCTTGTCATGTCCGTGATCACATCCGGGACTCCGAACAAACTTCGGTACATCAAAACTTATAAACTCATAATAAAACTGTCATCGTAACGTTAAGCGTGCGGACCCTACGGGTTCGAGAACTATGTAGACATGACCTAGAACTATTCTCGGTCAATAACCAATAGAGGAACCTGGATGCCCATATTGGTTCCTACATATTCTACGAAGATCTTTATCGGTCAAACCGCATAACAACATACGTTGTTCCCTTTGTCATCGGTATGTTACTTGCCCGAGATTTGATCGTCGGTATCCAATACCTAGTTCAATCTCATTACCGACAAGTCTCTTTACTCGTTACGTAATGCATCATCCCGTAACCAACTCATTGGTCACATTGCTTGCAAGGCTTATAGTGATGTGCATTACCGAGAGGGCCCAGAGATACCTCTCCGACAATCGGAGTGACAAAACCTAATCTCGAAATATGCCAACCCAACATGTACCTTTGGAGACACCTGTAGTACTCCTTTATAATCACCCAGTTACGTTGTGACGTTTGGTAGCACCCAAAGTGTTCCTCCGGTAAACGGGAGTTGCATAATCTCATAGTTACAGGAACATGTATAAGTTATGAAGAAAGCAATAGCAACATACTAAACGATCAAGTGCTAAGCTAATGGAATGGGTCAAGTCAATCACATCATTCTCCTAATGATGTGATCCCGTTAATCAAATGACAACTCTTTTGTCCATGGCTAGGAAACATAACCATCTTTGATAAACGAGCTAGTCAAATAGAGGCATACTAGTGACACTATGTTTGTCTATGTATTCACACATGTATTATGTTTCCGGTTAATACAATTCTAGCATGAATAATAAACATTTATCATGATATAAGGAAATGAATAATCACTACAAGAAATATGTCAACTTATGACCACCACTATTGGTCACTGAAAGGTCACAAATTTATATTTATGACCTTTTTGTGACCAAAAACAGAAGGTCAAAAGCTGGCCGTCGTAAACTGACTATAGCGACCTTTCTTCTGGAATGGTCAAAGACGTTTACGACCAAAATATTCCTACTGTGGCGTTTTGGTCACTAGCAACCTCCCCAGGCCACGTAGGCATCCAGCGTGGCAAGCTGATGTGGCACAAGATTCAGCCCGGTCCGATTTGGTGTTCTACATGGGCCGAGCCCATTAATTCGGCCTTTTTAATGTATTTTTTCCTCGTGCTTTTATTAGCTACATGGGTTTGGCCCAACAATTTAGCCTTATTGATTTCTTTGCGTGGCCCTTTTAACAGCAGATTTTCTTTTTAATCATGTATTTTTCTGGGCCATTTCATTGCTGGGCCTCTCATGTTTTTCCCTCAAAAATAATTGTCCAATATAACTTGGGCCTAGCCCAGTTCCGAAAAAATTGATCCAATCCAAAAAAAATATTATGCCATTGACATTACAACACATCACCCAGTTCTGATATATTTTCAAAGCAACGTGCAACGTTATTATATTACAACCATTCATTCCAGCAATACGATTTGAGGCTGGCTGGCTAAGCTACTACTAACTGACTGCGGGCTAACTAAGTTTTTACAAACAAAAAACAAACGCTACTGCATTTGCATGGCACTGCTGAAATACTCCAAGATCGTGAAAGAAATAGAACTAGCCTATCTGGTACTTCACAACAACCAAACATGTAATCTGCTTAATGGAAAGATTTCTTCTCCAAGTCCCGCTTCTCCCTTAGCAAGCAATGACAGGCTGATGCAAAACATCTGAGCATTCAAAAGAGAACAAAAGGTAAGTCACTGATAGAATACAGAGTACTTTTAAAATAAAAATTAAAGATACACCAGTATATTACATTCTACTTATTATTATTATTAACCAGATCATTCTACTTATCCAGAATATGGCTATTGATCAAAATTGGGAATTGAGTTGGCACATATGACAAACTTAGCAGCAAACGAGCAAGGAATGTTTCACATACACGACAAGGTTTAAAAACCATCATTCAAAGTTACAGCAGATCGAAGTTCCATTTGAGTATATGGAATAACATTCATATTCAATCAATAGTACCTATTAAACTACCAGGTGCATGATGGAATTAAATAGACACTAGCTATTCATCTTGCCATCTGCTGTAACAGAGCAACTATGTCAAAGTTAATTATGTGTATGTCACATGATACATGCATCAGGCATAAGGACATCAAGCATCAGGCCCATATCTGTTCAGCAAGACGGAGTACATACCTTTGTGTCGATGCAATGGATGGGGCTGCAGTTGAACACTTGAACATATGGTCCGCATCATCATTGACGCTGGACGTCGCACGTACTTGTCCATTTAGAAGTATGCCATGAAAGATGTTACACAAGCAAGTATTAGCATAATGTAGAGCTTCTACAGTACATGCAAGCTTTAGATATGAAGGACCAAGCAAACTATTCCGTGACCTAATTAGAACTTGTTCCAATTAGTTAACATGAAAGAATCTACACTAAAAATGCATAATCAAAGAGCTCGACTTCAGTATAGCAAGATTAAATTCCCAATGGGGAGAGGATGGGCAGCTGCTCTTGCTGCTGACAGGCTAACTCACCTGAATTGGAAAGACCGATGTTAGTCAAAGCTTTAGCTCGCCTGAATGTAGCCAAATGGCTGTCATTTAGTAGTATTAGTTAATTATTATCCGGCCAGACCTATCGAGATATCGAGGTCAGGATTAATCTCCAAATGACTAGCCCTCAATTGTACGCAATGGTGCATTCAACTTTGCAGTGCCACACTATTACCAAAGGCATTTGACGAAAGGCTGCACCAAAACAGTGGTTAATTACTGACACATTTATGCGATGGTGCGCTTAGCATTGTAGCACTAAGAGGGAAACTAGTATTCACTTGCACGACAGGATCACAGGCGAATAAGTCGATTGGTGTGTTTTAACAAGTGCACGCACAACGGAGAACACCAGCACTCCAGAAGGTCAGGTGTTCAGTCCACACGGATATGCAGACAGACAGTAAGTCAGTAAGTACTACTACTGCAGAAAATATGCCCTCGCTAAGCTGATATCTCAATCAACAGAGGCAAGAAGTCGACCAAACCAAACCAACCAGGGCGTTGTTCTTGACGCTGAGCATGAGAATGGAGAGGGGCCCCGTGCTGAACTCCTCCTCCTCCTTCTTCCTCTGCTGCCAACAAAAGAAAGACAAAAAAACGACAGTGTCAGTAAGCTGCTGTGGCGCATGAGAACACCATCGAGGGAGAAGAGGGGCGGCGAAAACGGTGAGAGAGCAGAGGAGGCGGCTGTGCTTACCCCTGCGCTGCGCTGCGCTGGATTTGGTCAGTGAGGAGAAGATGGGCGAGCAGCATCTCGTCGTCGCTGAAACCGCGTCGTCCCCCAACCCCGAGCAAGAAGAATCCTCCTCTCCTGGCGCCGTCGGCGTCCAAGTTGATGCAAGCCAGCAGCCAGTCAGGCATCCCACTAGCAGGAGCGCGCGCCGTTGACGTCGTCGCAGCACCGGCGCCAGCGCCGTTGGGGTCAGCCTCGCGGATCCGCGGGATCCGACGCGCAGACGGCGGATGTGCCGCTCCCTGTAGGCCACCGACGCAGACAGATGGATCCCGCGAGGAGATGGGAATCCAGCGCCACGTCGGTGCATGCCATACCTTGAACACGGGGGCTTGGGGGGGAGGAGGCAGGCCCGGCAGTGGAGCAGCGCCACGTCCATCCTCACGTCGATCTGCGCCGGCGCCATGGCTTCCTCCGCCGCCGCCATGGCTCGATCTGCTCGTCGAGGCCGCCACGCGGATTCTCCATCCTCTCCTCCGCCCACCAGGCACGCGTCAACCCATCCCCCCGCATGTCTCTGCTCCCCCGTCCGCTAGGGCCGCGAACCCTGGCACCAGATCTATCGGGAGAGGCGACCGCGAGCTGAGGGAGGAGGAGGAGGCGCAATGGGGAGGTCCGAGCGGTGACCGTGTGGGGAACACCGGAGGAGTGGGGTGGGGCGGTGGCGCGTCGAGATCCAGAGGGAGGGAGTGGCGGCGGCGGGAGGGAGAGGGAGAGGGTGAGAGTGCTAGGGTTCGCTACGCAGGGAGAGAGTGGAGTGGTGTGCGGTGGGTGGGTGAGACCGTGAGAGGGTGAGGTGAGGGCCGTTGGATCCAGGAGGATCCAATGGTGGTTTATCCATGATCCGCGTGAGAGGCCTTTGGACCAATCAGAACGTAATATACAGGTATGATATTTTGACCATTTAAATTGGTCATAATTGACTAAAAGAAGTTGCTAAATCATGTTAGCTATTTTATTATGACCTTAAAATATGAAGAGAAAAAACTTCTCATTGTGTCAGCAAATTTGACTATAGCTTTCAGGAATAATCACAAATTGAAATAAGACAAATATTTTTTTTAAAGAGTTATGAGAAATGAGTTCTCTTAAATCATTTTTTTCATTTTTCGAGTGTCCAAAATGAGTTTTTTTGAAGGACCTATAATATATTAAATGCAAAATTGGACCAAATCATTTTTCTAAAATACTAGGACATATTTAATGCACAATTGACCAAATGTTTGGGTGTAAAAAGTTTTGATCCACCTCTCGTGAAAAAGACAAATTTCCGTCGATTCAGCTGGAAGCGGGTCAAATTTGAACTGCAGCTGCCTCATAGTTTGCTATTTATTTTTTCAAAAATCATTTCTAGGTACATAAGTACCTATTTAATCAGAGAAACACCAAAAAAATTCCAAGATTCAACAACTAGCTAGGAACGGTCATTCCCGCTGTTTTGACCGCATTTTGAAACGGGCATAAAAAATTCAAAAAAAATCAAAAAATTGGGAAACCTTCGCATTGTGTCATTATATGTGGCCAAGTTCCCAGGAAAAATAACAAACTTGTAATACGACAATTATTTTAAAAAAGTGTTCTCAGAAACGAGCTATCACGTGTGGAGATCAATGGCTTTCAAGCCAAATGATCAATCTTGTGGCCACATTCATGGCATAGCTTGTTCAAATGATCTCATATTATGCACAAGGGTGCATATTAGAATGGCAAACAATGTTGCCTAAGGAAGTTTTCATTTTCTTTGGACGAAAAAACCATTTTTCATTTTCCGAGTGCCCAAAAGGAGGTTTTTTTGTGAAAGAACTACCAAATAATTGTTGCAAAATTGGACCAAATCATTTTTCTAAAATACTAGGACATATTTAATGCACAATTGACCAAATTGTTGGGTGTAAAAAGTTTTGATCCACCTCTCGTGAAAAAGACAAATTTCCGCCGATTCAGCTGGAAGCGGGTCAAATTTGAACTGCAGCTGCCTCATAGTTTGCTATTTATTTTTTACAAAAATCATTTCTAGGTACATAAGTACCTATTTAATCAGAGAAACACCAAAAAAATTCCAAGATTCAACAACTAGCCAGGAACGGTCATTCCCGCCGTTTTGACCGCATTTTGAAACGGGCATAAAAAATTCAAAAAAAATCAAAAAATTGGGAAACCTTCGCATTGCGTCATTATATGTGGCCAAGTTCCCAGGAAAAATAACAAACTTGTAAGACGGCAATTATTTTTAAAAAGTGTTCTCAGAAACGAGCTATCACGTGTGGAGATCAATGGCTTTCAAGCCAAATGATCAATCTTATGGCCACATTCATGGCATAGTTTGTTCAAATGATCTCATATTGTGCACAAGGGTGCATATTAGAATGGCAAACAATGTTGCCTAAGGAAGTTTTCATTTTCTTTGGACGAAAAAACCATTTTTCATTTTCCGAGTGCCCGAACGGAGGTTTTTTTTGTGAAGGAACTACCAAATAATTGTTGCAAAATTGGACCAAATCATTTTTCTAAAATACTAGGACATATTTAATGCACAATTGACCAAATGGTTGGGTGTAAAAAGTTTTGATCCACCTCTCGTGAAAAAGACAAATTTCCGCCGATTCAGCTGGAAGCGGGTCAAATTTGAACTGCAGCTGCCTCATAGTTTGCTATTTATTTTTTTCCAAAAATCATTTCTAGGTACATAAGTACCTATTTAATCAGAGAAACACCAAAAAAATTCCAAGATTCAACAACTAGCTAGGAACGGTCATTCTCGCCGTTTTACCGCATTTTGAAACGGGCATAAAAAATTCAAAAAAATCAAAAAATTGGGAAACCTTCGCATTGTGTCATTATATGTGGCCAAGTTCCCAGGAAAAATAACAAACTTGTAATACGGCAATTATTTTAAAAAAGTGTTCTCAGAAACGAGCTATCACGTGTGGAGATCAATGGCTTTCAAGCCAAATGATCAATCTTATGGCCACATTCATGGCATAGTTTGTTCAAATGATCTCATATTGTGCACAAGGGTGCATATTAGAATGGCAAACAATGTTGCCTAAGGAAGTTTTCATTTTCTTTGGACGAAAAAACCATTTTTCATTTTCCGAGTGCCCGAAAGGAGGTTTTTTTGTGAAGGAACTACCAAATAATTGTTGCAAAATTGGACCAAATCATTTTTCTAAAATACTAGGACATATTTAATGCACAATTGACCAAATGGTTGGGTGTAAAAAGTTTTGATCCACCTCTTGTGAAAAAGACAAATTTCCGCCGATTCAGTTGGAAGCGGGTCAAATTTGAACTGCAGCTGCCTCATAGTTTGCTATTTATTTTTTCCAAAAATCATTTCTAGGTACATAAGTATCTTATTAATCAGAGAAACACCAAAAAAATTCCAAGATTCAACAACTAGCTAGGAACGGTCATTCCCGCCGTTTTGACCGCATTTTGAAACGGGCATAAAAAATCAAAAAATTGGGAAACCTTCACATTGTGTCATTATATGTGGCCAAGTTCCCAGGAAAAATAACAAACTTGTAATACGGCAATTATTTTAAAAAAGTGTTCTCAGAAATGAGCTATCATCTCTCAAGATTCATGGCTTTCAAGGCAAATGATCAAACTTATGGCCACATTCGTGGCATAGTTTGTTCAAATGATCTCATATTGTGCACAAGGGTGCATATTGGAATGGCAAACAATGTTTCCTAAGGAAGTTTTCATTTTCTTTGGACGAAAAAACCATTTTTCATTTTTCGAGTGCCCGAAAGGAGGTTTTTTTGTGAAGGAACTACCAAATAATTGTTGCAAAATTGGACCAAATCATTTTTCTAAAATACTAGGACATATTTAATGCACAATTGACCAAATGGTTGGGTGTAAAAAGTATTGATCCACCTCTTGTGAAAAAGACAAATTTCCGCCGATTCAGTTGGAAGCGAGTCAAATTTGAACTGCAGCTGCCTCATAGTTTGCTATTTATTTTTTCTAAAAATCATTTCTAGTTACATAAGTACCTATTTAATCAGAAATACATGGTTTGATGGAGAGACATCGAGGTTTCGACGGTGGCCGAGGGCCCCAACTCTAGAGCGCGTAAGCTCGCATGCCCACCGCATGGTCACCGCGTGACCGTGGCGTTGCCATGTGTTTTGGGCGGCCTAGGCATGTCTAGTGGTTTGGGAACTCCCCAGGTAGGTGCTAGGAAGAAAATCACAACATAAGATTCTCATGAGGAGACCGATCGATGCTTAAACATGAATAAGCAGCCAAGTGTTTGATTAGCGGTACGGGAAATGTACATGGCTAATGGCCGTGACTTTTGGCTGAGGATGATCAGTTACTAAGAAGACCGTCTTCACAAATTTTCAGCTCAAAAGGAGGAGCCTAGGTGGTACTTGCTTTGCAAACCACCACACTGGACATAAATACGAATGTTGAAGCTCGTCTCAAAATAATGAATGGATTGAGCTGGCATTTGGTGGAGGATGGTTATTTGGGCATAGGAAAGCAATGTAGAAAATGGATACTATTTGGACTTGCCAAAGTGGTACTTCCTTCACAAATTGTTGTTCTGAACAGAATAGGAAAATGAATATTTTTGAATTATTTTTGAACTAGGAAAGGAAGGCTTTTACATATTTGACGAAGATATGACCCAAAGAATTTATGAGATTTGTTTGGGAATTTTGGGAATTGCAGAAATATAGGTTGCTTCACAACCTAGGGCAAAAACTGCCACATGGACATGACACATAGGCAAAACTGATGAGATGGCGCCTAGTCATCGCAACCCACCACAATTTACAAGGCTATGACCATCTATATTGGTCGTTAACAACTAGAAATAAGGCAGCGGACTAGCGCTGTTTGCTTTATGACCATTTCGTGTAAGGAAATTACGACCTTTCTGACCAAAATGGTCGCAATGGTTTAGGGTTTGGAGCCCCCCGAACAGCTTTTGACCAATTGGTCTGAAATGGTCATAGATCTATGACCAATTCTTCCAGGGTCACTGACAGAAGGTCACAAGCTAACATATTTCTTGTAGTGAATAACTTTATTATTGCCTCTAGGGCATATTTCCTTCAGTCTCCCACTTGCACTAGAGTCAATAATCTAGTTCACATCATAATGTGATTCAACACCGATATTCACATCTGTATGTGATTAATACCCATAGTTCACATCGTCATGTGATCAACACCCAAAAGATTTACTAGAGTCAATAATCTAGTTCACATCGCTATGTGATTAACACCCAAAGAGTACTAAGGTATGATCATGTTTTGCTCGTGAGAGAAGTTTAGTCACCGGGTCTGTCATATTACAGAGTTGTATCTATTTTGCAAATATTCTATGTCTACAATGCTTTGCACGGAGCTATTCTAGCTAATTGCTACCACTTTCAATGTGTATCCAGATTGAGACTTAGAGTCATCTGGATCGGTGTAAAAGTTTGCACCGATGTAACTTCTACGACGAGCTCTTTTATCGCCTCCATAATCGAGAAACATCTCCTTAGTCCTTACTAAGGATATTCTTGACCGCTGTCTAGTGATCTACTCTTAGATTAAAATTGTATTCCTTTGCCAAACACAAAGCAAGGTATACAATAGGTCTGGTTCACAGCATAGCATACTTAATAGAACCTATGACTGAGGCATAGGGAATGACTTTTCATTCTCTTTCTATTTTCGGCCATAGTCAAATTTTGAGTCTTACTCAACTTCACACCTTGCAACACAGGCAAGAACTCTTTCTTTGACTATTCCATTTTGAATTGCTTCAAAAAATTTATCAAGGTATGTACTCATTGAAAAACTTATCAAGCGTCTTGATCTATCTATATAGATCTTGATGCTCAATGTGTAAGCAGCTTAACCAAGGTCTTTCTTTGAAAAACTTCTTTCTAACACTCCTTTATGCTTTCCTGAAAATTCTACATTATTTCCAATTAATAATATGTCATTCACATATACTTATCAGAAATGCTGTAGTGCTCCCACTCACTTTCTTGTAAATACAGGTCTTTCCAAAAGTCCGTATAAAACCATATGCTTTGATCAACTCATCAAAGCGTATATTCCAACTCCGAGATGCTTGCACCAGTCCATTGATGGATCACTGGAGCTTGCACATTTTGTTAGCACCTTTAGGATTGACAAAACCTTCTGGTTGCATCATATACAACTCTTCTTTAATAAATCCATTAAAGAATGCAGTTTTGACATCCATTTGCCAGATTTCATAAAATGTGGCAATTGCTACCATGATTCGGACAGACTTAAGCTTCGATATGAGTGAGAAAATCTCATCGTATTCAATACCTTGAACTTGTCAAAAACCTTTCGCAACAAGTCGAGCTTAGTAAATAGTAACACTACTATCAGTGTCCGTCTTCCTCTTGAAGATCCATTTATTTAACATGGCTTGCTGATCATCGAGCAAGTCAATCAAAGTCCATACTTTGTTCTCATACATGGATCATATCTTAGATTTTATGGCCTCAAGCCATTTTGCGGAATCTGGGCTCATCATCGCTTCCTCATAGTTCGTAAGTTTATCATGGTCTAGTAACATGACTTCCAGAACAGGATTACCGTACCACACTGGTGCGGATCTTACTCTGGAAGACCTACGAGGTTTTGTAGTAACTTGATCTGAAGTTTCATGATCATCATCATTAGCTTCCTCACTAATTGGTGTAGGAATCACTGGAACTGATTTCTATGATGAACTACTTTCCAATAAGGGAGAAGGTACAATTACCTCATCAAGTTCTACTTTCCTCCCACTCACTTCTTTCGAGAGAAACTCCTTCTCTAGAAAGGATCCATTCTTAGCAACAAAGATTTTGCCTACGGATCTGTGATAGAAGGTGTACCCTACATTTTCCTTTGGGTATTCTATGAAGATGCACTTCTCCGATTTAGGTTCGAGCTTATCAGGTTGAAACTTTTTCACATAAGCATCGTAGCCCCAAACTTTAAGAAACGACAACTTTGGTTTCTTGCCAAACCACAGTTCATAAGGCGTCGTCTCAACGGATTTTGATGGTGCCCTATTTAAAGTGAATGCAACTGTCTCTAATGCATAATACCAAAACGATAGTGGTAAACCGATAAGAGATATCATAGATTGCACTATATCCAATAAAGTATGGTTATGACGTTCGGACACACCATTAAGCTGTGGTGTTCCAGGTGGCATGAGTTTGTGAAACTATTCTACATTGTTTTAATTGAAGACCAAACTCGTAACTCAAATATTCTCCTCCACGATCAGATCGTAGAAACTTTATTTTCTTGTTACGATGATTCTCCACTTCACTCTGAATTTCTTTGAACTTTTCAAACGTTTCAGACTTATGTTTCATTAAGTAGATATACTCATATCTGCTCAAATCATCTATGAAGGTCAGAAAATAATGATACTTGCCGCGAGCCTCAACACTCATCGGATCGCATACATCAGTATGTATTATTTCCAATAAGTCAGTTGCTCGCTCTATTGTTCCGGAGAACGGAGTCTTTAGTCATCTTGCCCATAAGGCATGGTTCGCAAGCATCAAGTGATTCATAATCAAGTTATTCCAAAATCCCATCAGCATGGAGTTTCTTCATGCGCTTTACACCAATATGACCTAAACCGCAGTGCCACAAATAAGTTGCACTATCATTATTAACTTTGCATCTTTTGGTTTCAATATTATGAATATGTGTATCACTATGATCGAGATCCAATGAACCATTTTCATTGGGTGTGTAACCATATAAGGTTTTATTCATGTAAACAGAACAACAATTTATTCTCTTACTTAAATGAATAACCGTATTGCAATAAACATGATCAAATCATATTCATGTTCAATGCAAATGCCAAATAACATTTATTTAGGTTTAACACTAATCCCGAAGGTATAGGGAGTGTGCGATGATGATCATATCAATCTTGGAACCACTTCCAACACACATCGTCACTTCACCCTCAACTAGTTTCTGTTTATTCTGTAACTCCTGTTTCGAGTTTACTAATCTTAGCAACCGAACAAGTATCAAATACTCAGGGGTTACTATAAACACTAGTAAGGTACACATCGATAACATGTATATCCAATATATCTTTGTTCACTTTTTCCATCCTTCTTATCCGCCAAATGCTTGGGGTAGTTCCACTTCCAGTGACCAGTCCCTTTGCAGTAGAATCGCTTAGTTTTAGGCTTAGGTCTAGATTTGGGCTTCTTCACTTGAGAAGCAACTTTCTTGCCGTTCTTCTTGAAGTTCCCCTTCTTCCCTTTGCCCTTTTTCTTGAAACTAGTGATCTTGTCCACCATCAACACTTTGATGTTTTTCTTTGATTTCTACCTTCGCTGATTTTTGCATCGCGAAGAGTTTGGGAATTGTTTTCATCATCCCTTGCATATTATAGTTCATCATGAAGTTCAACTAACTTGGTGGTGGTGACTAGAGAATTCTGTCAATCACTATCTTATCTGGAAGATTAACTCCCACTTGATTCAAGCGATTGTAGTACCCAGACAATCTGAGCACATGCTCACTAGTTGAGTAATTCTCCTCCATCTTTTAGCTATAGAACTTGTTGGAGACTTCATATCTCTCAACTCGGGTATTTGCTTGAAATATTAACTTCAACTCCTGGAACATCTCATATGGTCGATGACGTTCAAAACGTCTTTGAAGTCCTGATTCTAAGCTGTTAAATATGGTGCACTAAACTATCAAGTAGTCATCATATTGAGCTAGCCTAACGTTCATAATGTCTGCATTTGCTCCTGCAATAGGTCTGTCACCTAGCGGTGCATTAAGGACATAATTCTTCTTGTGCAGCAATGAGGATAAACCTCAGATCACGGATTCAATCCGCATCATTGCTACTAACATTTTTCAACACAATTTTCTCTAGGAACATATCAAAATAAACATATGAAAGCAACAATGCAAGCTATTGATCTACAACACAATTTGCAAAATACTACCAGGACTAAGTTCATGATAAATTTAAGTTCGATTAATCATATTACTTAAACACTCCCACTTAGATAGACATCCCTCTAATCCTCTAAGTGATTACGTGATCCATATCAACTAAACCATGTCCGATCATCACGTGAGATGGAGTAGTTTCAATGGTGAACATCACTATGTTGATCATATCTACTATATGATTCACGCTCGACCTTTCGGTCTCCGTGTTCCGAGGCCATATCTGTATATGCTAGGCTCGTCAAGTTTAACCCGAGTATTCCGCGTGTGCAACTGTTTTGCACCCGTTGTATTTGAACGTAGAGCCTATCACACCCGATCATCACGTGGTGTGTCAGCACGAAGAACTTTCGCAACGGTGCATACTCAGGGAGAACACTTCTTGATAATTAGTGAGATATCATCTTAAAATGCTACCGTCAATCAAAGCAAGATAAGATGCATAAAGGATAAACATCACATGCAATCAATATAAGTGATATGATATGGCCATCATCATCTTGTGCTTGTGATCTCCATCTTCGAAGCACCATCGTGATCACCATCGTCACCGGCGTGACACCTTGATCTCCATCGTAGCATCGTTGTCGTTACGCCATCTATTGCTTCTACGACTATCGCTACCGCTTAGAGATAAAGTAAAGCAATTATAGGGCGTTTGCATTTCATACAATAAAGCGACAACCATATGGCTCCTGCCAGTTGTCGATAACTTCGGTTACAAAACATGATCATCTCATACAATATAATATAGCATCACATCTTGACCATATCACATCACAACATGCCCTGCAAAAACAAGTTAGACGTCCTCTACTTTGTTGTTGCAAATTTTACGTGGCTGCTACGGGCTTTAGCAAGAACCGTTCTTACCTGCGCATAAAAACCACAACGATAGTTCGTCAAGTTGGTGTTGTTTTAACCTTCGCAAGGACCGGGCGTAGCCACACTCGATTCAGCTAAAGTGAGAGAGACAGACACCCGCCAGCCACCTTTAAGCACGAGTGCTCGTAACGGTGAAACCAGTCTCGCGTAAGCGTACGCGTAATGTCGGTCCAGGCCGCTTCATCTCACAATACCGCTGAACCAAAGTATGACATGCTGGTAAGCAGTATGACTTGTATCGCCCACAACTCACTTGTGTTCTACTCGTGCATATGACATCTATGCATAAAACCAGGCTCGGATGCCACTATTGGGGAACGTAGTAATTTCAAAAAAATTCCTACGCACACGCAAGATCATGGTGATGGCATAGCAACGAGAAGGGAGAGTGTTGTCCACGTACCCTCGTAGACCGTAAGCAGAAGCGTTAGCACAACGCGGTTGATGTAGTCGTACGTCTTCACAATCCGACCGATCCAAGCACCGAACGTACGGCACCTCCGAGTTCGGCACACGTTCAGCTCGATGACGATCCCGGGACTCCGATCCAGGAAAGCTTCGGGGATGAGTTTCGTCAGCACGACGGCGTGATGACGATGATGATGTTCTACCGGCGCAGGGCTTCGCCTAAACTCCGCGACGATATGACCGAGGTGGAATATGGTGGAGGGGGGCACCGCACACGGCTAAGGAACGATCCGTAGATCAACTTGTGTGTTTGGGGTGCCCCCCCGCCCCCGTATATAAAGGAGGGATGGGGGAGGCCGGCCGGCCATTGAGGGCGCGCCAGGAGGAGGAGTCCTCCTCCTAGTAGGAGTAGGACTCCTCCTTTCCTACTCCTACTAGGAGGGGAAAGGAAGGGGGAGAGGGGGGAAGGAAAGAGGGGGGCGCTGCCCCCCCTCCTAGTCCAATTTGGACCAGAGGGAGAGGGGGCGCGCGGCCCTCCCTGGCCGCCCCTCTCTCTTTCCACCAAGGCCCATGTGGCCCATTAACTCTCCGGGGGGGTTCCGGTAACCCTCCGACACTCTGGTTTTCTCCGAAATCACCCGGAACACTTCCGGTGTCCGAATATAGTCGTCCAATATATCAATCTTTATGTCTCGACCATTTCGAGACTCCTCGTCATGTCCGTGATCACATCCGGGACTCCGAACAAACTTCGGTACATCAAAACTTATAAACTCATAATAAAACTGTCATTGTAATGTTAAGCGTGCGGACCCTACGGGTTCGAGAACTATGTAGACATGACCTAGAACTATTCTCCGTCAATAACCAATAGCAGAACCTGGATGCCCATATTGGTTCCTACATATTCTACGAAGATCTTTATCGGTCAAACCACATAAAAACATACGTTGTTCCCTTTGTCATCGGTATGTTACTTGCCCGAGATTTGATCGTCGGTATCCAATACCTAGTTCAATCTCATTACCGACAAGTCTCTTTACTCGTTACATAATGCATCATCCCGTAACCAACTCATTGGTCACATTGCTTGCAAGGCTTATAGTGATGTGCATTACTGAGAGGGCCCAGAGATACCTCTCCGACAATCGGAGTGACAAAACCTAATCTCGAAATATGCCAACCCAACATGTACCTTTGGAGACACCTGTAGTACTCCTTTATAATCACCCAGTTACGTTGTGACGTTTGGTAGCACCCAAAGTGTTCCTCCGGTAAACGGGAGTTGCATAATCTCATAGTTACAGGAACATGTATAAGTTATGAAGAAAGCAATAGCAACATACTAAACGATCAAGTGCTAAGCTAATGGAATGGGTCAAGTCAATCACATCATTCTCCTAATGATGTGATCCCGTTAATCAAATGACAACTCTTTTGTCCATGGCTAGGAAACATAACCATCTTTGATAAATGAGCTAGTCAAGTAGAGGCATACTAGTGACACTATGTTTGTCTATGTATTCACACATGTATTATGTTTCCGGTTAATACAATTCTAGCATGAATAATAAACATTTATCATGATATAAGGAAATGAATAATAACTTTATTATTGCCTCTAGGGCATATTTCCTTCAGTCTCCCTCTTGCACTAGAGTCAATAATCTAGTTCACATCATCATGTGATTCAACACCGATATTCACATCTGTATGTGATTAATACCCATAGTTCACATCGTCATGTGATCAACACCCAAAAGGTTTACTAGAGTCAATAATCTAGTTCACATCGCTATGTGATTAACACCCAAAGAGTACTAAGGTATGATCATGTTTTGCTCGTGAGAGAAGTTTAGTCACCGGGTCTGTCATATTACAGAGTCGTATCTATTTTGCAAATATTCTATGTCTACAATGCTTTGCATGGAGCTACTCTAGCTAATTGCTACCACTTTCAATATGTATCCAGATTGAGACTTAGAGTCATCTGGATCGGTGTAAAAGTTTGCAGCGATGTAACTTCTACGACGAGCTCTTTTATCACCTCCATAATCGAGAAACATCTCCTTAGTCCTCACTAAGGATATTCTTGACCGCTGTCCAGTGATCTACTCTTAGATTAAAATTGTATTCCTTTGCCAAACACAAAGCAAGGTATACAATAGGTCTGGTCACAGCATAGCATAATTTATAGAACCTATGACTGAGGCATAGGGAATGACTTTTCATTCTCTTTCTACTTTCGGCCATAGTCGGATTTTGAGTCTTACTCAACTTCACACCTTGCAACACAGGCAAGAACTCTTTCTTTGACTGTTCCATTTTGAATTGCTTCAAAAAAATTATCAAGGTATGTACTCATCAAAAAACTTATCAAGCGTCTTGATCTATCTATATAGATCTAGATGCTCAATATGTAAGCAGCTTCACCGAGGTCTTTCTTTGAAAAACTTCTTTCAAACACTCCTTTATGCTTTCCAGAAAATTCTACATTATTTCCAATTAATAATATGTCATTCACATATACTTCTCAGAAATGCTGTAGTGCTCCCACTCACTTTCTTGTAAATACAGGTCTTTCCAAAAGTCCGTATAAAAGCTTTGATCAACTTATCAAAGCGTATATTCCAACTCCGAGATGCTTGCACCAGTCCATTGATGTATCACTGGAGCTTGCACATTTTGTTAGCACCTTTAGGATTGACAAAACCTTCTGGTTGCATCATATACAACTCTTCTTTAATAAATCCATTAAAGAATGCAGTTTTGACATCCATTTTCCAGATTTCATAAAATGTGGCAATTGCTAACATGATTCGGACAGACTTAGGCTTCGATACGAGTGAGAAAATCTCATCGTATTCAATACCTTGAACTTGTCGAAAACCTTTCGCAACAAGTCGAGCTTAGTAGATAGTAACACTACTATCAGTGTCCGTCTTCCTCTTGAAGATCCATTTATTTAACATGGCTTTCTGATCATCGAGCAAGTCAATCAAAGTCCATACTTTGTTCTCATACATGGATCATATCTTAGATTTTATGGCCTCAAGCCATTTTGCGGAATCTGGGCTCATCATCGCTTCCTCATAGTTCGTAAGTTTATCATGGTCTAGTAACATGACTTCCAGAACAGGATTACCGTACCACACTGGTGCGGATCTTACTCTGGAAGACCTACGAGGTTTTGTAGTAACTTGATCTGAAGTTTCATGATCATCATCATTAGCTTCCTCACTAATTGGTGTAGGAATCACTGGAACTGATTTCTGTGATGAACTACTTTCCAATAAGGGAGAAGGTACAATTACCTCATCAAGTTCTACTTTCCTCCCACTCACTTCTTTCGAGAGAAACTCCTCTAGAAAGGATCCATTCTTAGCAACAAAGATTTTGCCTTCGGATCTGTGATAGAAGGTGTACCCAACAATTTCCTTTGGGTATTCTATGAAGACGGACTTCTCCGATTTAGGTTCGAGCTTATCAGGTTGAAACTTTTTCACATAAGCATCGTAGCCCCAAACTTTAAGAAACGACAACTTTGGTTTCTTGCCAAACCACAGTTCATAAGGCGTCGTCTCAACGGATTTCGATGGTGCCCTATTTAAAGTGAGTGCAACTGTCTCTAATGCTAATCCCAAAACGATAGTGGTAAACCGATAAGAGATATCATAGATTGCACTATATCCAATAAAGTACGGTTATGACATTCGGACACACCATTAAGCTGTGGTGTTCCAGGTGGCATGAGTTTGTGAAACTATTCCACATTGTTTTAATTGAAGACCAAACTCGTAACTCAAATATTCTCCTCCACGATCAGATCGTAGAAACTTTATTTTCTTGTTACGATGATTATCCACTTCACTCTGAATTTCTTTGAACTTTTCAAACGTTTCAGACTTATGTTTCATTAAGTAGATATACTCATATCTGCTCAAATCATCTATGAAGGTCAGAAAATAATGATACTTGCCGCGAGCCTCAACACTCATCGGATCGTATACATCAGTATGTATTATTTCCAATAAGTCAGTTGCTCGCTCTATTGTTCCGGAGAATGGAGTCTTTAGTCATCTTTCCCATAAGGCATGGTTCGCAAGCATCAAGTGATTCCAAAATCCCATCAGCATGGAGTTTCTTCATGCGCTTTACACCAATATGACCTAAACCGCAGTGCCACAAATAAGTTGCACTATCATTATTAACTTTGCATCTTTTGGTTTCAATATTATGAATATGTGTATCACTACGATCGAGATCCAATGAACCATTTTCATTGGGTGTGTAACCATATAAGGTTTTATTCATGTAAACAGAACACCAATTTATTCTCTTACTTAAATGAATAACCGTATTGCAATAAACATGATCAAATCATATTCATGTTCAACGCAAATGACAAATAACATTTATTTAGGTTTAACACTAATCCCGAAGGTATAGGGAGTGTGCGATGATGATCATATCAATCTTGGAACCACTTCCAACACACATCGTCACTTCATCCTCAACTAGTTTCTGTTTATTCTGTAACTCCTGTTTCGAGTTTACTAATCTTAGCAACCGAACAAGTATCAAATACTCAGGGGTTATTATAAACACTAGTAAGGTACACATCAATAACATGTATATCCAATATATCTTTGTTCACTTTTGCCATCTTCTTATCCGCCAAATGCTTTGGGTAGTTCCACTTCGAGTGACCAGTCCCTTTGCAGTAGAATCACTTAGTTTTCTTGACCTCGTCGGAGAAGCCGCGCTGGGCTATCTCCTCGTACTCCGCGGGGAGGCCCGGCTCCGGCTTGGGCTCGACGAGGACGAAGCGGCCGGTGGGTGGCGGGGCGTTGGCGCCGATGCGGACGCCGAAACTGCGGGTGCGCGCGCTGACCGGCGTACCCTGGGGCTCCGGCTTGACGGGGGGGAGGCAGGGCGAGCCGCCGGACGAGGAGGAGGACCCCCCGGTCTCCATGCGCCTCGGGGTCCAGGAGCTTCCCCGGCGGCGTGAGAAGGAAGGGGGATCGGGGTACTCGAGGCGCGGCGTGTTGCCGCCCTCAATGTACTCGAGGACAGCCTCCAACGTGCGCCCGGGCACGCTGCACCACCGACGCCAGTCGGCGGCGTTGAGCCTGCCGGAGGGCACGACGCCGTTGGTGGCCTCGAGCTGCTGGGCGTGACGGCGGCGGAAGTACGGTTCCCAAAGCGGGCTGTCGGGGACGTACCTTGGCCCCTCCCTCGCCGCACGCGGCAGGTTCGAGCGGATGCGTGCGATCTCCGCACGCCGCGCCGCGCCGGTGGGTACCGGGGGCACCGGCACGCCGCCCGCGCTGATCCTCCACGCCCCCGGCACCCGCATGTCCGGCGGGACCGAGTACTCGGCCTCGTAAAGGAGGCGAGCCTCGTCTTCATGAAGATGGCGGCGGCCGAAGCGTCGGGGCGCGGCATATATAGGCCGAGGCGCCGCCCACACGCGTGCCACCGTGTGTGCGCGTGGCGGGCGAGGGAGGGCGAGGGACGCGCGTCGTCCGGTCTTCACTGCGCCGCCCGTGAGGCATCAATGGCGCAGGCTGACCGGCTCGGCAGCGCGCGGCAGCTTTGGCATTGATTCGCCGCGGGAAACGAGGCGATGCGGACGACGAAGAGCCGCGAAGAGAGCCGTGTCGCTGACGCGGCGGGCCCGCGGCTTTTTCGCGCCAAAACAGTTCGCCCGGCGCCCCCGGGCGCCCCCCAGCGCGCCGGGTTCGGGTTGGGTCCGCCGGCGCAGTTTTCGGCCCAAGCCAACGAAAATCGGGCTCCTGGGGCGCGACTGGGCCGTTTTTTCGGCGCCGGCGCGAAAAAAACGCTTGGGGAGGCCTTCCTGGGGCGCGGCTGGAGATGCCCTTACTGTTGTTACCCTCATGCACGCAGCTGCTAGCTATAGCTAGCTAGCTAGGCAAGTTAGTTATACTGACCGGGTTAGTGGAGATTAGGGTGAGTGACCGACCGACCCATTCATTGTGCCCAAAGTTACAGGTAAAGTTTACTGAAGTAAACCAGAAGCAACCCTCACACTGGCAGCTCATTTTTCTTGCAGTAACTTTCACCTTTATTAGTTTGTCAAAAGGAAAAGGCAGGTCCTTACTAATGTGTCGCCACTTTCACCTCCAACAGCTTAGTACTCCAACAACAAGACCAGCAGGCAATGTGCATGATTTCAGTTCATGTGGGGCACTATTCAAACTCCAGTTCCTATTTGACCCGAATTAAACAAGTCCAGTTCTTTGACCAGTTTTGAGAAATCATGGGGGCTTTTCTCTGCCTGCAATTATTTCGTTTCCTCATTCATCAATCATTCTGATCATGCTCATGCACCTCTCACGTCCCCCTCTCACTCCCATGGTGGTGCAGCAGAGAAGCTTGCTCAGAAAAGTAGAATATTTCCCCTCCTGCATTAAAAAAGCAAAAGGAGGGAGCAGCTCGACAAGGT
>NC_041381.1:655962335-655964956 GCF_002162155.2 Triticum dicoccoides
GAAAATAACACAATTCATCCATAAATAACATGCAAATACCCGCAATACAACAATAGTTCAAATTTAAATATTACATCCGAGATAATTGGATGTTCAACAAGTTTTTTGAATTCTTCAATTCCAAATTCAACAATACTAGAGTCAGTGCCGACACGGTCATTTCACACATTCTGTCTCATGAGCTTCATCCAACAATGTATGTGCATGAATGATCTGCCCTTGGTCCTGTAGTACATCATGGCAGCACGTGCAGGCTACAGGTAGATCAACATTGAGTGAATGGATAAATTACCAACATGTAGAGCAACAAAAAGCAAAACTTACGATCTCCATTGTTGACGAGCCTAATTGCTACATTGTCTTGACTCGGTGAATTGCACCGCAACACTTCATGACGGACTTGCAAAAATTGTTTGACCAAACATTTGGATGAGTTGACAAAATTAAATCTTGGATTAAGTTTTAGGGGATCTTCTAGATGAAGAAAAGTTCAATCACTAAAAAATAGATTTCTTAGGGTAGGGGATACGATTTGAAATTATAATATGGAGATATGCTAGAGATGCCCTTAGAGCAGTTTTAACAGAGTCGTCATACTAGCAGCCTTCATAACGCATAGGAAGTGTGCTTTATAATGTTTTGCAGGTTGTAGAGCAAATTGTCCATAAACATAGAGTCGCCATAATGTTGTCTCCATATTTTACTTTTTGTTTTCTTCTTTCTACCCTATTTACAAAAAAAGAAAATCAAGTAATTTAATGATTTAAAAAAATATTATTACAAACCCTTAATCTGAATACTACAAATGGTCCTAATTAATAAATAATACAAATGTTTGCCAACACAATGGGGCTTGGATATCCCTCTCATCCTATATAATCATGTTGTGAGGATAACACAACAGATAATTGCCAAGACATTCTTTTTCCAGGCACGAGCAAGCACACAGACAATTCAAACCTGCTTGCAGCACTCCAAATGCCCTCTCAGTATCTTTTCTTTGAGATTCTTGCGCCTTAGTAAAATGCTTATGGTTCCTCCTCGAAATTGTCTTCACATGTTGACCAATATTGATAGATGCAATCGGCAAGATAGTAGCCTTAGTAATACCAATGGATATTGTCCATGAAGTTGCAACGTGGAGAAGTGCCCCCAGCTAGCCTTGCAAAAAGATGAGATCTCTGCAAGTCACTGGTGTCATTGTGAGATCCAGGCAATCGGAAACAACAATTCAATTCCATCATCTTTTGGAGGAAGCAACTTCCAAAATTATTGTTGGATCCTTGCAATGCCGGTGAATTGGTCATCCCAAGCCGTAGGGTAATTCTTCCACCTCCAGTGCATACATTCAACCCTCCCTAGCATTCCAGGCCAGCCTTTCATTCCATGCATATTCTTAGAAGCCTAAGTTTGGTCGTGTTCTCGGCATTTGGTGCTCGCAACTATTGTTCACCATTTACCCTCACCACAGTTTTGAGTGAACATTTTTATGCATGTTATGATTATTTCTTTGGCCATTCGAAGATTTTCATCTTATAAACCTGCAGGAGAGCCATATGGAGTCACCTTCTGAAAAGAAAAACGGGAGCATGCTGCATTTCTCTGTTCCTGGAAGAGAGGTCCATTGGCTTCCATGTCGTCAGCAATTCATCAGAACAACCATTCCATCAACAGAAGCATCGTCGAAGCACGTACGATAGGAAGGTACAACCATGTATAAAGTAGTTGAGCATGAGCTGCTCGTGACCTTGGATTCTACTCCCACAAAATGTCGCACAACCAACCTACGATCCTGAATGATTCCTCTTCGTTCCGGTTCATGCTATCCATTTAATAACCACCAATATTATCTCGTATTCTTTGGCGTTGATGATTTCACGCTTTGACTAGGAGCTCGAATCTGACAAAGAATCATCAAAAAAATTAGCTCCTTGTTCCATTTACACATAGTGCGAATCCTATGTCATCTACCCAAGTCTACGAGACGCTAAACTTAATCTACAACGAAAGGTTATGGAAATTTACCTTCAAACAAATTTCAGAACACCTTGAGATTGAACGAAGGAAGGGCTAGTGTTTCCGGACAGCATGAAGAAGGCGCAGGGCTGTGGTGAAGAGTAGGAGATCCAGGAACAACTCAACAGAGGCGACCAGTGCCAATCATGGTGGTCTAGGCAACAGAGTTGGTACCAAGTCTATGTCATCAATATTCCGGTGCATATTGCCCCGCCCAACCTACAAATATGAAGGGCCGCGAGCTAGATTTGGAACGCGCACCCAAATTTATGTCGATTGAATGTTAAATGACGACTCTATTAAAACATTCTTTTCCTTCGGAATCGCAGTAATAACGGTTATTACGTGGATCAAGCCGATACAAAAAAAACTCTGCTATCACGAACTTAATCCTGCAACAGTGCTACAACACTGTTACAATTTAGCTACATTTCACTCAGCTGAATTTTCAAGTTCGGGGTCAACCGATTTTGGAATGCACTAGGGAAGGAGAAGGAAGGCCTCGCCGGAGAGAAGGAATGGGCTCGCCGTCATCACCCCATTATCTATCTTAGGGTTCAGGGTGGGGCCGATACGGTGGTAGCCGGCGGTGGTGGGGCTTCGCC
>NC_041381.1:655965746-655987640 GCF_002162155.2 Triticum dicoccoides
CCCGCTCCGCCTATAACTAAGCGCCACTCTCTCCTCCCTCTCACTGTCCAGCTCGCTCATTCACCAGCGTCCGACACCCCCCTTCTTCTTTCCTGTTGTCCCAATGGCGTTCAGCGCAAGCTCTAGGCGGAGGAGTAACAATGGCGGCCGGCCGGCGCGCGGGGACCGGAGGAGAGGCCGGCCCCCGCCGCAGAGGTAGGCCCGGCCGGCGGAAGCGGCCGGGTGTCGGGCTCCCACTGCGTGCCGGCGGCAGGCTCCCTCCGGTTCTCTCCGCGAGGAGGAAGGTGGCGTGAGCCAGCGCGCGGGCGCACGCAGGTGGTGCGAGCGAGCTTGCGGGGAATTGAGGCGTCATGGTCCGAGATATATGTATATCTCTATCTCTTTCTAGGTAGTAGTATCTGAAATTATTAGTGGCTGATTCTTAGTAGCAGTAGTACTCTAGTATAGTGCCTCCATTTTCTTGCTGTCCCGAGAGATGAACTGAATAACCGTGCTGGAGGTGGCCTCAAGCTAGTAGCAATGCATGTAATCTCTCCTCTCTTTTTCTCATCACTATATATATTTTTCTTGGGCGTTTTTATCATGAATTCTTGCCGTGAGGAATGAGTTGCTTCTATATTTTTGAACAAATTAGTTTAAGCTCGCTGTCTGGACTTTGGACCAAATGCAGTAGAATCTCCGGTTTGGGAGGGGACGCGTGAAATGTTTCCAAACGCCCACATGTTTTCTTGACACCGAGTAGATGATTGGAAGCTCAGCTGAGATGCTCTTGATTTCTCCATGGATGCCAAAGCGCCCTCAGTTTTCTTTTCCTCAAGAAAACGCGACTAGTCAGAGGAGCAGCCGAGGGGCGCCAGTCAGAGGCGCAGAGCCGCTCTGACTGAGGCTTGCAGCCACGCCCGACTGCATCGACGCAGGCAGGCAGCAGGCAATGCGTGCGACGCACTCCATCAGATGCATGCCGCTGTGCTCTCTGCCTGCCTGCCTGCACGACGGACGTAGTCCATGTGCCGGTGCGTAGCGTAGCGTAGATGCTCATCACAGTCCAGCCAGCCAGAGTCAGGCCAGACCCGCTCAGCGTTTGATCGCGCGTGAACGAGCCCATCCCTTCACCCGCGGCGTAGGCGCGTAGCTGAGCCGGGCGTTTTGTCTCGTGCTCATCGATCCTCGCCGGCCGGCGTGGCGTTTTTGTCTCGTGCTCTGGCGCGTCGCGTACAACGGCGGAGTAGACAGGGCTTGGGCTACTGGTGGCTTTGTCGTGCCCGTCCGTGGCCCGGCCGGCTCCCAGCGTTGCACGGAACAGAGTGGACAAGGCGGGCAGCGGAGCAGACAGGGCCTCTGCCGCTAGTGGTGGCTTGTCCTGCCTGCCCGTCCGTGTCCGGCCAGCGCCTCGGCCCGGACGCAGCGTACGTACGTGCTCCGGACGGACGGACGGGCGGGGCGACCACCGTGCTGGCGTGCGCAGGGAATATTCAGCGGCTGCGCAGGGGCGGCATGCATGCGGCGCCTGCGTGCTCTGCGCCCCGCATGCGGGCGGGCACGGCCGAGTAGCCGGTACTCCTCGTCCCGTCCGTCCCGACGGCGCTTTGCGCTTTCGCTTTTCGAGTTCCCGTGACAGCCCCACCGCTGGCTGACTGCTCTCCCCTCCTCGGGGACGGATGGAATGATGGACGGAGACGGGTGGAAACCGCGGCGGCGGGGCCGCTTGTATCGCTGCTCTTGTTGCTATCCTGTCTGGCCTTTTGGACTGTTCCCGGCGGCTCACCTCACCTCCCTCAGCGGCGTGCGTGCCTCTGCGCTCTCCGCTGCATATGCCCTGCTGCCGCTGTGCCTGCGTGCGTACGCGGCGTGCCCGTGCTACAGGCCGGGATGCCCGGATGGGCGGTCTCCTCCGTGGCTCGTGACCGCTCCGTGCCAGAGCCTCACGGTACAACCACATTCTCAAAATAGGGGAGCGCCTACAAGACAGTCGACTACATTTTTCGAACGGGTCAGTCGATCCTATTTCAACCGTTGGATCAAAATCTGACGCCCCGCATTCGTCTTCAACCTGGCACAGCTTGCTCTTCTTCCTTGCGCATTGTCTCGCCCAACCGCCCCCACGAACCACCGGCCACCACCGCCCATGGCCGGCGGCGCTCCTCTGCTGCCTCACCCTCCCCTCAACCTCATCCCACCGCCATTCTGCCACCCCCTGCAGCCATCCCTTTAGCCCCGGCGATGACCGTTTTTTCCTCCGACGAAACCCCACCACCGCCCCCACCCTGAACCCTGAGATAGATAATGGGATGATGACGGCGAGCCCCTTCCTTCTCTCCGGCGAGGTCACTCCTTCTCCTTCTTCTCCTTCTTTCATTCAAAATCGACCAAATCGAATTCGAAATTCAGCTGACTGGCATGTAGCTAAACCGTCAAAATAGTCCTCCTCATTTCTCAGGCATTTCAACAAACAGATTATGTGCATCGTACACCACGGCGACTCCTTGCTACGTTGTGCACAAGTAACAGCGAAACTACGTCAAATCCTAAGATTGATCACAAACAATGGCATACCAAAATGGGCAGTAGCGTGACGCGCGTGCACACACAGACGATGCTGCACAAGCACACATTCGAATCCTCGACACGGACAGGGCCCTTGCCGTCGGGGATAGAAAGGACTGGTGGCAAGGGCACGAAGGAGCAGTGGGGTGGTGGGGTAGCGGAGCGGCAACGCAGAGAGAGGGTGATGTCATGGATGAGCCGGCGGTGAGGCTGCTAGCTCGGCTTCTCGCAACCTATCATGTACAAACTAATTCCACAATGTCTTTCCCTTGACCAAAGATTGAAGCGTCATGTAGTTGATGTTCACATAACACCACTAGAGGAAGAACAACATAAGATATCATCAAAACATTAAACAATATTCAACTTCATATTATTACTAGCAACAAGACTTCTCCCATGCCCTCGAGAACTAATGAATCTACTCACAATACATCATATAGATCATGATAAGTGGGTATAAATATATGATGAACAATTTGAACATAACAAATTTTACTAATAAATTTCTTATGCATCAACTACAAGGTGTAATCAACACAAAATAGTACTCCCAACAATCAATCTGAGGTTTGATACAAAGATTGATGAACTAGGGTTAGGAGTTGAGATGGTATTGCTGAAGATATTGATGAAGATGATGGTCCCGATGATGAACAGAGTGCTGGTGATGACGAGGCTTCGATTCCCACCCTTTTCAAAGAGGTTTCTCTGGCAGAATCGCTCCATCGGAGGGAAAAAGTGCCGCGCCTCAGTTCCACCTTGTAGAGAGCGGTGGTAAGTCGCAAGAATTTTCTTTGATTTTTCTAGGGTAAATGAGATTGTGTGTCCAAAGAGCGTCGAGAGAGGAGCCATCAGAGGCTCATGCAGCCGCTACTGGAATCGAGGAATTTCCCGTCACTCTCAACCAGACGACAAAGACTTTGTCATCAGCTCATTATCGGCAAAGTATAAATCGGCAAAAAGCTAATTTGCCGTCAGCTTCTGTCTGGCAGACGGCAAAAGGGCCGTTAGCTTTTACATCCGACGAGTCGCCAAAGAAAAGTAATAGCCGTCAGTTACAACAGTCTTGGCAGGTGCCCCCCCCCCCCCCAGCTGCTTTGTTGTGAGTTTTGTAGGGAGCGGAAGGCAAAAAAGCTAAATAAAAATTAAAAGAGCGGTTGTTACTCCTCTCAGGGCAGGGACATCCGCCGTCCACGACGGCATCTCGAGCCCTCCCTTCCGGCGCTTTCCTGGCCACTGGAGCCGCGCTGCGTAATGTCATTGCCGGTGAGATGATACGTCTCTAACGTATCTACAGTTTATGAAGTATTCATGCCATGTTTACAATAACTTTATATGGTTTTGCTATGATTTGCATGGAACTAACCCGGACTGACGCTGTTTTCAGCAGAACTACCGTGGTATTGTTTTTTGTGCAAAAATATAAGTTCTCCAAATGCAATGAAACTTTTTGACGTTTTTTTGAACAAAAGAGGCACTAGAAGGTTCGTGGGAGGACCAGAAGGTAAAGGAGGTGAGCACAAGACACCTGGGCGCGCCAGGAGGCCAGGCGCGCCCAGGTGGGTTGTGCCCACCTCGAGGCCTACCTTTGCGTGATTCTAACGCTGATAAATTCTATAAAAAAAGAAACCATCAGAAATAGCCCTAGATCAGAAGTTCCGCCGCCGCAAGGCTCTATAACCACGAAAAATCAATCTAGACCTTGTTCCGGCACTCTGCCGGAGGGGGAAATCATCATCGGTGGCCATCTTCATCATCTTGGTGGCCACCATGATGAGGAGGGAGTAGTCCACCCTCGGGGCTGAGGGTTTGTACTAGTAGTTATGTGTTTAATCTCTCTCTCACTCTCTCTCTCTCTCGTGTGTGTTCTTGAGATGTCACAATCTTGATGTATCGCAGGCTTTGTTAATATAGTTGGATCATATGGTGTTTTCCCCTCTCTATCTTGTTGTGAATTGAGTTTTCCCTTTGAGATATCGTTCTTATCGTATTGAATACTATTATGGATTTGCGAACACTCTATGTATGTCTTGCTATGAATATCCATGGTGACAATGGGGTATCATATTGACTCACTTGATATATGTTTTGGCACTCAACTCATGGATTCCCGAGGTGACATTGGGTAATCTATGCATAGGGGTTGACGCACATTTTTGCCTTTGTTAGGTAGAAATCTTGGGGCACTCTTTGAGGTTCTTTATGTTGGACTGAGTATTATGGATCTGAAATTATTTGGTGTTATCTTAGTACGAACTCTTGATAGATCGATCGTAAAGGATAACTTGGTGTTATTTTAGTATGAACTCTGGATATATCGATCGAAAAGGATAATTTGGTGTTATTTTAGTACGAACTCTTGGATAGATCGATCGGAAAGAATATCTTCGAGGTGGTTTCGTACCCTACCAATAATTTCTTCTTATATTCTCCACTAGATAGGAACTTTGAAGTGATTCTTCACCACACGTTCAGGGATGATTATATGATCCAATTATATTAGCATTGTTGAGAGATTGCAGTAGTGAAAGTATGGACCCTAGGCCTCATTTTCAAGCATAGCGATACCGTATGTGCTCCATTTTATTAATTGCTACCTTGCTGTTTTTTATTGTTCCTATCACAAAAATCAATATCTACTATCATTATTAAACTTGTATCACCATCTCTTTGCCGAACTAGTGCACCTATACAATTTATCATTGTATTTCGTGTGTTCGGGACACAAGAGACTTTTTATTATTTGGTTACAGGGTTGCTTGAGAAAGACCATCTTCATCCTGCACCTCCCATAGATTCATAAACCTTAGGTCATCCACTTGAGGGAAATTTGCTACTGTCCTACAAAACTCTGCGCTTGGAAGCCCAACACGAGTCTACAAGAACAAGTTGTGTAGTAGACATCATGAGACCATGATGCGTCCCTTCTTCTTCCTCTCTTCCCCCCTCTCAATCATCTCTCTCTACTCCATCTTGCACAAACCGCCATGGGTCCGCCCGTTTGCATGGTGATGCCGGTCGGTGCGTGGTGCCCGCCTGGCCACCTGCCCCCTTGAAGAGGCATGGAAGTAAGGAGGGAGGGTGGAGAGGTGGCGCGGCGAAGGAGCTCGCCAACTGAAGCCGCGCTAGCGTCGAAGCTCTGGACGAGGACGTGCAGGAGCAAGCCCGTTCCTCCTATGCCTCGGTTGTTCTGTGGATAAGAGAGGTTGCCCAGTCTCGTGCGTGCGTGTGTGGATAAGAGAGGATCCCAATCCTGTGCATGTGTGTGTCGATAAGAGAGGTTGTGCTACACTGCCATGTCATCGATCCGTGGGAGGGAGAGCCCAACCATCAAGAAGCAAGCACTACTTTCGCCACATCATTGATCTATGTATTATGATTTCTCTTTGCCCTCAGCTAAGTAAAAACAAATGGAAAAGCATGTATTTGCCGTCAGTCGAATGAAAACATATGACAAAGAGCTATCTTTGTCGTTGGCCAAATGAACACAGACGGTAAAGTCTATCTTTCCCGCCAGCTGTTCATTGCCGTCAGTGATTGTCGACAAATTATGTCTTTGTTATCTGCCCCGAAGAACAGCTGACGGCAAATAGCGGCACGAACAGCAAATTTTAGTATTCCTATAGTGGGCCATGTGGCGAGAACTAGACCCTCCCGCATGGGATGGCCATGCGGCGCCATGGTGGGTCCCCTCTGGCCCATCATCGGTCCACAGTCTTCATATTTTCAAGAAATAGTTTAGTAAAATCCCTGGTGTTTTTGGAGCTCCAGAAATTTCTTTTTTTTATGTTCTAAATTCCTTCCCGAGTTCCATCTGTCTGGCAATTTCCCTCTCTGTGTTTTTCTTGCAGTTTAAGGGAGAAACGTCATTAGAATTGCATCATAATGTGAAATATATTATTGAAATAGGATAAACTGGAAGAGAAAATAGTGATGCAAAATGGACATATCACCACTCAACAACATATCGTCGGCCAATTTGTTGGAACGAAAAGATTTTTGTGGTATGTTTCCCCGCATGCACCCATTGCATAGATAAATTTCAATCGGAAGTCAATCGTGTGAGTAGACCGACTAGAAAAATTAGGTCACACCTTGAGTAAGAGCTCTGGAATCATTGATTCAAATGAGAGATGTGTTATAAATGACCAATGGAGTGTATTTTACAGTCTTTTAGATTAATAGAAATGGTCACCAATATTTGTGGTGCAAAGTAAAAAAAATTGTTTGTATCTACACATTTGGTACATAGATCCTTTAAGTGATTGGCGGGTTATATTGCAGGGTGTATAAATTATGGCTCTTATCTAGGCAATGATGTGTTGATATGTTGCTGCTTATCTACTTTGAATTTGACTTAACTTGTTATCTTATTTAACACAATTTTCTATTTATTGTATTGATTCAAATATCACCGCAAGGTAAGATTTCTGATACGTGTTATTTTATTCTCTACAAAAATCTTTAAACTAACACACACAAAACCAATTTTACACAAACTTTACAGTAAAATTTCATACAATATATTCAAAATAAATATATGTGATTGTGAGTAGGAATGTTGCTCTTTTGTAACTACGTTATTCCAGTATATCAAAATTTAAACTAGTTATACATGCGTATATCTAACCATATATAAATGATAAAATATTTGAAATGTTGAAATACAAAATATATCAATACAAATACACATGAAAAATATCTCTTAATTTTTAGTCTTATGGGTGTATTGTTGTGGAGAAATTTGACAACCGGAAATACCATCTCTAGTTAATGTCACATATATATATACAACATAGCATATATATAACAATTCAATTTAATTATGGATGGTTGTGTTCATCTTGAGCTCAAATTAAGCTCCAAAATGCATATTTTTCGCAATGTTTTGACAAGTGGGATATGGAGTAAGGAGCATGTGAAGACAACTTTAGTCACGCAAAAAACCCTATGAGGCTAACTTTAGCACCAAGCCAAATACACCATGCCTTTATATGTTAAAAAAATTATACATCATGAACCAACAAGCATAGCCTAGTTGGTTTTCCCTAGATTCTTCTTGGAGGGAGCCAAGATATTTTATGAAGGATATAATCCTAGAATGTTGTATTTCCCCCCTTTGTTTTTGCTTCGTCAAATGCAACATAACCATGTTTGCCGCAGGAGGAGTCGATCCAAGGGCCTGAAATACTCGGATGTGCTTCTTATTAACCATCAATGCGACATATCGAATGGCTAAGGTTCAAACATATCCTTACATTATTTAGTACATCCTCTATTCGTAAATATAAGACATTCTGAAATGGCAAAACATCTTATATTTAGGAAAAAATATAGTAATTATTATAGATATAGAGAGAAACAAAGACTAGTGAATGCCGAAAGAATGCAAGAACTTGGCATAATAGATGAGTAGGTGTCATTGTTGGTGAATATACTACATATGAATTATTTTAATTATTTGGCAATGGAATAAGAGAGTTTCAGGTTTTATGAAAGCATCTCTAATACCCGTAAGATAATAGATGGTAAAGTTTGACTTAGGAGTTTAATTTCCTGAAGAAGAAAAAAAGACTTGGTAACTTTTTCCACCTAACATTCGGTAGATCTGAAACGGGCTTCCTAAAACTCAGTCCACTGAGATTGAACCAAGTCTTGGTCGAACTTGCAGCATTTTGTCGCACCGTTTTCAACATTTTTCCTACCAGTTGCAACATCCGTCTTGTTGGTTGTAGGATGTCGCCCATCATCGATTGTAGCACGTAATCTAACCAGTCGCAACATTCCTTCAACGACGGTTAACATTTTATAGTAAGAATGGTTGTAGCATAGGTTGTCGTTGCTTGCAATATTGCCGCAACAATTTTTATCGCCATTTGCAACATCCAGCCATGCTGATCATAGCACTATAACTATGCTGATGTCAGTTGACTGAGACTTCGTGAAGTCTCGGGCAACTGAGTTCTAGACGCACCCATATGAAAACAACGTACCCTGCCTTTGAGATTTTGCTTTCTAGTACTAGCATACTGCCATTGCTAAAAAACTTATTTTCCTTTCACCTTCATAGATATATTCTATTTCCTTTCACTAATGTACACTGTGATCCATGGATCCTCCGGCGTGCGCCTACTCGAGAAGTCGATATGAGAAGGAAAAGTTCCATTTTAAACTCTGAACTTGTGGAGGTTCGTTGAATCAAACACTCAAGTCCAAATGGACCAAATCCCTGTCGTTTGCACAATCCCGGTCAAAATCGAACCCTGACATCGTTTGAGGCATAAAAATGTTGACGTGGCAAATGTCAACCAGGATTTGTCTGACTGGTGGGCCAGGGAGCGACAGTATTGACCACGGCACGTACTCGTCCTTCACGCTGGGCCGACCGATTTGTTTTTTTTCCTGTTACACAGCTAAAAAAATGTGTGGACCTTTTTACAAAATTTGTGGACCATTTCAAATCTGTGAATTATTTTTCCAATCCACATACTCTTTTTCAACTTTTCATTTTTAAAATCTGTTTGAAAATACATGAACTTCTTTTCAAAATCATTGAACTTTTTATAAATCCGTGATTTTAAAAAAATTGTCCACTGCTTTTTTTCTAAATTGATGACCTCTTTCCAGCTCCGTGAACCTTTTTTTAAATTGATGAGGTTTTATCAAAATTGATTAAAAAAATTCATATTCATGAACTTTTTTCAGAAATGATGAATTGATTTTCAAAACTGAGGATCTTTTTCCAAATCTGTGATATGTTTGTTCAAAATTGATGAATTTTTTAAACTAAATTTGTGATTTTTTAAAAAATCATGCTTTTTTCCTCGAAACTTCACGAAGTTTTTTTTTCAAATTCGAGATTTTTTCGAATCCACGAACCTTTTGGCAAATTCATGAACTTTAATTCATTTACGTGAACTTTTTCAAATTTCTACGGATTATTTTCATTTCCCTGAACTAAAACGGTGAAATAGTTATGTTGTCCTAATAGTGCACCACTGAATGAAGATGACCTAGTGGTTAATGGCAACAACCATCAACATAAACGTCTGGGGTTAGTATCTCGCTACTCGCAAATTTATAAATTTTGCTTTGTTTTTCTGTTGCGTTTGATGGGCCATCGTACACGTCTAAATTCACTTTTTAAAAAATTGTTCACTGTTCAAAAAACTTGTTCACAATTTATGAAAATGTTCTCGTTTCAAAAATGAATATTCGATTTTTTTATGATTTCCAATCATTGCTCGTATTTTTAAGAAATTTTATTCACATTTTTTCCTAGAAATGTTGAAAACCCCCGGATCTGCCGCTTTGTTAGTTGGTACTTTTAAATATAGTGTTGCTTATAAGCTGTACTCAGTCCGTGCCCAGATGGCTAGCAGAGCTAGCAAGCATCGCGGGGTTGGGATTTTTTTTGGGATAATTGGTTTTATGCCCCTAGTTGTGTCCCACTCGACAAGATTGCCCCTAATCTCCAAAAGCCAGTGGTTCTGTCCAACCCACTTTGGTCGTCTCGTGCTTTTGCCCTTTGACCATTTCACCGTCACTTTGAAAACTTTATAACTGAAATGGACTTTATTTGTTAGCTGATGATTGAGAGAAGAGGAATTTGTTTGATGAATGATCAAAGGAGGGGAGACGTGCAATTCACTTTCCCAATTGCTATGCAATGCATGAGTTTAGTTTTTGGCTGGAAAGAAAGAAAGAAACCAGAAATGCTCCAACAGACAGACGGACAGCGAGGATGGAAGGAAGGGAATGAGGTGGTCCGTGCGTGTGCGTGGGGCCATCCACCTGGACCCGACCCGACCCGACCGAGTGTCCAACTACCACCACTACCATCAATCCTGCCTGTCAATAATCTAGTGGTAGCATTTCTACAATTATTATTAAGTAAGGCACTTTTTTTGTCAACGTATTAAGTAAGGTACTTGTATGTTCAGAAAATGTTGTGGGCACTTGTATAATTATGCACCTAGTTATCTAAATCGAGTTTCAATTTGTGTGTCTCAAATGAGTATTTCTACAAATTTGAGCTTTTGACTAGTTGAGAATTTGAGACAAGGGCTAGGTGTAAAAAGCTTTAATTCCTCAAAAATTGACTACTTGAGTTTTTTTTTTATTTTGAACTTGTTGCACACTTTACTCAATTCAAATAATTGTTACATCGCTAACAATTACTGCTAGGAAAATGCAGAGGCTCATCATCCCAAGAAATTACAAGATCTTTTTTTTGAGGATAAGGGAGACCTTCACTTATATCAATACACCTAGGTTACAATCAGAAGCAATTGCACGTTTCAAAACTTGTGGCACATCAGCTAACAAAAAGAAAATCCATGCTGTTCAGGGATTTGGATTTGAGGGTTTTATTTGCCAAACCTTTACAAGTTTAGGGTTTAAAATGAACTTTTTCCTGGTACACACCATCCATGCTGTTGCTGGCAATCTGCTGCTACGGCTTTTGCTGCATGCGGCGGTCGACGGTTCCGTCTCCTCTAAGCGTACGCATGGCGCGACAAAGCGCAAACCAGGTGCGTAGGTAGGTAGGTTCAGTCCCGAAACGTGCATCGACTGCACAGTGTATCCTCCTCCTACCCAGAAAGATCGTGCGTGCATGGCCGCAGATCTGCCCGAGCGAGATGGCCGGCACATGCACGGAGAGGTGACAGAGGTCAATGGCTTGTAGGGAGAAGGGGCGCAGTGCAAGGCCATTAATGGGAACAGGAGGTAGGGCTAGACACACAGGTGCCGCCACAAATGCGCAGCGGTTGCATGCATGGGCTGCCGTCTCCGCCGCATCTGTAGCCAGCGGCAGGAGGAGGAGGCAGCGGCCACGCGACGTTGCCTGGCCTCCGTTGAGCACTGCTGCCATGCAAAGGGGATGGAAGAGCCCAGCCTTTGACCTGGCAGGCCATGCAAATTGCCTAATTTTCCCGTGCCAGAACCAAGACCAACACGCCTCGCGTACACACAGAGCCGAGGAGCTGGCAATTCCATTTTGCTGGTGAAATAGGCTGTTATGTTAATGAAGGCCAACCCCAACCACGGGTCAGGAAAAGCAGGGGAAGGAGGCAGTGGCAGGCAGCCTGCAAGGACGGGACGTCGCTGCGGCCCGTTGCAGCGCGGACAAGACGTGAGATGCTGGACAGGAGGCTCACAGTCGCAGCAACTGCAGCAGCGTCGCCGCGCCCGCGCGCACGCCTTCCATTTAAGTGGCACGCTGCGGTGCGGCGGAATTGATGGCCGGGTCGTCGGCACGCTGTCGCCTACGACGTGAGGGCCGCCGCCTCGATCGAACGCGAACAGTTCACGTCCACGTTGCCGGCGCCACCGGCCGGGTGTCGCGGGGCAATCCATTCAAACGAACAATCGTACGTCCTGGACCCACAATTTAGCCACAATAACACAAGTCGTATATCCTAACAATACTCTTCAAATAAATGTCCTAAAAATCACCATTTAAAACTTCAAATGCTACAGCATTTTCAATGGCATAATTTTTATGATATACTAGTACAGTTTGTATTACATTTTTCTGCGGGGGAGTTTGATGATCTAAAGATACGCGTGAGCCTTTTGAACTACGGTAGCGGTTGGATCTTGTGCTGGATTTGATCATCGCCCAATGGCCCTTGCAACATCTGTTGTTACAGGTTGCAGCATGTCGTCGCAAAGGTCACAACGCCGTCCTTGTCGGTCGCAACACATCATTCTACCAGTCGCATCATACGGCATTGTTGCTTGCAGCATGTAGTCATACAAGTTGAAAACTTGCAGGGTCTATTGTTGTTGCTTGCATCACATTTCGCAACATCCGTTGTCACCGTTCGTGGTACTTTATTTGCATCATCTGGTTATCCCCCTCGTAGCACCACAACTATCCCGATGTAACATGATTGACTGAGTTCCTTCAGAAATCATAATGGCATTACTTGCACATTTTGATTTAGAGTTACATTAAATGGATGTAAAGACGACATTTATGTACGGGGATTTAAAAGAAAAACTTTACATGAGACAACCCAAGGGTTTTATCATGGAAGGCAAGGAAGATATGGGAGCACGCCTGAAGAAATCCATTTATGATTAAGACAAGCCTCTAGACAGTGGTATCTAAAGTTTAATAAAACAATTAAAAGTTTTGGATTTAAAGAGAATATTGAGGATAACTGCATCTATGCTAAGTAGACCTAGCCATGGGAAGCCCGGCCCGACGCTGCCCCCGGGCCGGGCTCGGGCCTAGATTTTGAGCCCAAAGGCCGAGCCAGGCCCGTCGTTTTCACGTTTTTCTGAAGGTCGGGCCAGGCCGGCCCGAAGCCCGACGGGCTTTTACATGTTCAGGCCGGGCTCGGGCCCAGAAAACAGGCCCGATGGCCGGGCCGGGCCGGGCCCGGGCCTGGGTTTTTTGCGTCGGGCTTGGCTAGGCCCGGCCCGAGGTTTGGCCAGGTATAATGCTAAGTTTAAAAATGGTAAATATATTTTCATAATCTTGTATGTGGATGATATCTTGTTTGCTAGCAGTGATGTTAGTCTGCTACAAGAAACAAAGAAGTTCTTGTCCTCAAATTTTGATATAACAGATCTTGGTGAAGCATCCTATGTTTTGGGCATAGAAATTCACCGAGAGGAAAAATGGAGTTTTAGGACTATCGCAGAAGGCATATTTAGAAAAGGTTCTTAAAAGTATAATATGCATGCAAGTAAAGCCACACCTGCTCCTATATTCAAGGGTGATAGTTTTGGAAAATTTCAATGTCCCTAGAACCAGTACGAGATCGATCAAATGAAAGCAATACCATATGCTTCGGCTATTGGAAGCTTACGGTATGCCCAAGTGTGCACTTGCCCTGACTTAGCCTTTATCACTGGGGTACTCGGTAGATATAAAGACAATCAATGCATAGAGCACTGGAAGATGGTAAAGAAAGCATTGTGTTATGCGCAAGGCACGAAAGACCTCATGCTAACATACAGGAGATCTGAATCCCTAGAGATAAGAGGGTATCCAGACGCAGATTTTGCGGGAGACAGAGATGAAAGAAAATCCACGTCTGGATACGTGTTCACTCTCGCTGGAGGGCTATTTCGTGGAGAATCTCCAAACAGTCAATAGTTGCATCGTCCACGATGTATGCAGAATTTATAGCCTGTTATGAGGCCACGGGGCAGGCGATATGGTTAAAGAAATTTATACCCGACTTAAAAGTGGTAGATTGCATTCACAAACCACTAAAGATGTATTGTGACAACCAGCCCGCAGTATTCTATGCTCACAACAACAAGTCAAGTAATGCTGCCAAAACAATAGAGATAAGGTATTATGTTGTGAAAGATAAAATTCAGGATCACGCTATAAGTCTCGAGCAGATAAGGACAAAGGATATGCTTGCGGATCCGCTTAGGAAAGGCTTACCACCAATGTGTTCAAGGAACACTTAGCCAGCATGGGTTTAAGGGAAAGCCTATGATTCCTGGATCATGAGAGGCCCAAAAGGAACAAAATTGTTTCAAAATAGAGAGGTATGTTGTAGCTGTCTGATTCTATCGGCAATTGAGTTATGACGATGAAACATGCTCTATGTATTGATGTATGATGAAAGGAGTAAAATAAAAAGTATATGGTTAAAAGTAAAGTTGAGATCTACGGGGAGAATGTTAGGTTGATCTCCTCCCTATCGAGCCCAACAGCTCGATGGGCCCCTGACTCGCGCCCTGATCGGGGGCGCCCAACCTTCTCTAGTTGGTGGTCCCCTGTTGCGCTGCACAATATAAAGAGGTGGGGGGGACGGGGCAACATGAGGTTCGTCACGCAACCACCAACCCCACCAACATCCCCTACCGATCTAGGGTTCACGCAATAGCGACGGGAAGCTCCACCGCCACCACTGTCCACTCTGCCATCACCGACGTAGCCATCCACCATGGCCACCTCAGCTGGTTCATCGACTCAAGGCGAAGATAGGACTACCGGAAATCACTAGCCTACTCCAATACACAGATCTATCAGATAGGTCGGGTCGTTCCAACCTGGAATTTGCAGGAGTAGAGAAACTAGGTTTTGTGTGAGATTAATTATTTAATGTATTGTTTGATGGGGAAGAATCTTTGATTTCAAGAGCTAATCAACCTCCCAAAGAAACAACTGGGCGCACAACGAGATCAACTATTTTTCACCTAAAGCAGAAGACCAAAGATGGGTTGGAGAAATTTGGGAATACTAGAAATTGTTGAACAAGCTATGGAGGTGCAGCGATCAGGTTCGGTGGTCCTGGAAAATTTACTTTTGATGGATGATCGTCTGCTTGTTCTGAAGCCGAGCTTAGATATCAAACATGCGACTGCGATGGGGGGATAGTATCTCTGGTGGATCCGTCGTGAATTTACACAGAATGGTTCACCTCCACCTCCCTCTAGATGGTCTATGTCAGTGATGGCAATCGCAAACAATTTCCAGGAAACAAATCAAAAAACCCGAGAGAACCATATCCAGAGATATCTGAAGCCTGATCCGAAGTTTGTAAAAGTTAATGTCGATGCGGCCTTCTTTGAGAATGAGAGGGTGGGGGCAACAGCCGCAGTAATCCGAGATCATAAAGGTAATTTCTTGGCAGCCCAATGTAAATTCTTATCCCATGCTGCAGAGGTGGTAACCTCTAAAGCTCAAACAATGAGGGATGGACTTGTGTTGGCAAATTCTTTGGGGTTTCCTAGAGTGGAAGCCGAATCAGACTCGACAACGGTGATTGAACAGTGCTCGGGCTAAACCAGATGGTGGGATGCAGCCGCAGTCATCTTCGCGGAATGTGTGGAAGTTTCATCGCTTATTGGGAAGGTTAGCTTCAAGCATTGTGGTCGTGATTCGAACCAAGTAGCTCATGTGCTAGCAAATTATTGTTATTGTAATAAGATTAGTAGGAGTTGGGTTAACGAACCTCCAGACTGTGTTATTCCCAATCTCTTGGATGGTGTAATCCCTTTTTAAGTCGTAATAAAGCTAGCCATGAAGGCCTTCTCTCAAAAAAATGATGGGTTGGAGAGTACGGGTACATACTTGCACATGAATAGCGAGTTTCGTGCAGTCGTCTTCATGGATTGCCGTCGACGAAGATCAAGAAGGACAAGGGGAGTCGAACATGGCGCCTGGCAAGATGTCAATGTCTTCGCCGGAGACGGCGGTGGTTCCATTTCGCGTTGGAGCTCCAATACACTTTGCGCTGTCTGAATAAGTTCTGTTTGCTAATTAAAACTGCACCGAGGTCGTTGTAGTATAGTGGTAAGTATTCCCGCCTGTCACGCGGGTGACCCGGGTTCGATCCCCGTCAACGGCGTTGACTTTGTTTTCTGTTTTTTTTTGGCAAATCATGTTAGGCACCTGCACGCTGCACTACTTACAGCTCGTCAGTACGCAAAACGGACAGATTTTAGCAGATGCAGGAGTTACCGATGGGAGCAACAAAGCCAACCAATATTTGTCCAACACCTCAAATAAGAAAAGCAATATTCGTACATAATTAACATCGTCAGGTTTACTCTTGATGGAAATACTACGATTCAACATTATGGTGGCACATAATAACATTAACAATAAACCATACCATGTACTAGACGAAATACAGCCTGATGAAAAAAAATTCTCTCATACGTATAGATGATGATAAACCACACCGTAGGAATCTAGCACTGGCCGCTGCCAGTATGACATCGACTACATGGCCCGAGCACCTTGAATGCAACACTTGAGGGAACTCGTGTCGCGATTCATCTACCCGCGATCTCCACGGCTCTATGCGCTTCCGCGATAGTTGTATTGCTCATCTGCCAGCACCGGACAATCTTGCTTGAGGCGAGGCATTTGCTGTTAGCACCAAATGCTCTGTCATAGCCGTAGGTCGTGTCCAACGTCAGGCGCTCGAGCGAAGGTGCACTCTCGAGGATGTGAATCGTGAGATCAACCAAGCCGTCGGATGGACAAAAGCCTGTTATCATCACCTGCCTGAGACGTTCGTGCCGACACTCTGGACGTCTTAGATAATTGTCGCCGTCCTCTCCAAGAACATCATGCGAAGCGGAATCATTGCGTACTTGCTTATACATATGTAGCATCAAATATAAATGTCATTGTTCTAACAAGTCATAGCCAAGTCTAATATACAAGATAGAGGCATAAATTGCTTTGAAAGGTATGTATAGCGACTTACACGGAGGACGAAAGAATCCAAGGATGGAGAAGCATCAAGAAAAGAAACTAGAGAGAGAGGATGTAACGACGCTGGGAGAAGGCCGCTATTGACTCCACGAAATCGATTTCCAAGTTCTTGAGGTGGGGGAACTTGGAAGGTAGCATTGGAATGCTGACACTCTAAATAAGGACAGACCACAAGATTAAGCATGTGTTTTTCCAGCATAATTAAAGTGCATATCATCGTGACTATACATACTACTAGAACACATACCTCGGCAAGAGAGTGCATGGTAAGCGTCTCAACATTTCCTGCGATGAATGGAAGTCTGGCGCGAGCATCAGAGAGAAGAATAAATGACAAATATACATCCTTAAGTTGAGAAGAGTTTCTAACAGAGATTTCTATCAAGGTCACACCACCACAAATACGACGAAAAGAACAGAGATTTGGAGCATTGATCTCCACCCGCATCTTCTTGGTTCCTACTATATTTAGGAAATTGAGTTTCTGCAATGTACAAGGTATCCGCAAGCAAATTATCTCACTGCAATAGAAGAATTCAAGCCGTTCCAGGGCTGAGGATTTTGAGAGCAACAACCCTAATCCTTCTTCTGTAATGTTGACATGAGACAGTAGTAAACTTGTCAATCTTCTCAAGAGGCCAAGTGTCGACGTGGGGTTAAACGGGCAAAAAGAGAGGCGAAGAGACTCTATCGAACATGCAGCCGCCTCATCAGACAAAACCGAACACGGGAAGTTGTAGTTTCCGACAATTGACGCACCCATGTACAAGTGGAGTTCTCTTAATTATCACAGACTTAACGCTGATTTGGAGCCATCTGTTTGTAAAACATAATATGTTGGAAACTTGCTCGACACCCTAAACAGGGTGTGGCTCTTTCATTATATAGAGGTACCAAGAGGTACAATTAAATCTGGGAATGTGTTTTGATTAACTGGGGCCAATGGTTTGGTTTTTTGCTCTGGGCTTAATTGGTTCGGGTTGTGACGGGCCCAGATCGTTATCAGTTTGGTTTGGTTTGGGTTTGCATAAAAACAAGTTGGGTATGGCTGGGTGTGGGTCTAAATGGTTTGGTCGCTAACAGTTGCAAATCCTGGTTTAGAACCGGTTCTAGAACTGGGTGTACGCACGCGATGCGACGTGGCCGGTGATACACGTACGTACGCGACGTGACGCTTCTGGACATATACGTATTGGGCTGCTACTGTGGATCAATTAAGCCACTAGCTAGCTTGCTTGTTCCTTGGTTAGCTTTGCACGTACAGCAGATTGATTTGGTTTCAACCCAAAATTAAGAACTAGGTTAAACCCATAGTTTGAAGAGTGGTTTGGTTTTGGTTGAGGTGGACAAAACGTACGGTTTGGTTTGGTTTAGGTTATGCATGATAATTGGAGGTGTGATTTAGTTCTGGTTCAAACTCCGCGTTGACTGGTTATGGTTTAGGTTTGGTTGAGTTGTATAACCATTGCCAGGTTTAGGTACAATACAATGTTACAATGTTAATACACAGACTACACACACACACACACACACACACACACACACACACACACACACAAATATATATATATATATATATATATATATATATATATATACAGTCTAACACCCTCCTTCAATCTTAACTGTGGCTGAAGTACAAAGCAAGTTAAGATTGCGCCTACAGCCTACAAACTGTGGTTGTGGAAGAGGCTTCGTGAAGATGTCAGCAAGTTGATCCTTTGACGGAATGAACTTGATACAAAGTAGCTTCTGTGCAACACGTTCCCTAACAAAATGATAGTCAACCTCAATGTGCTTCGTCCGAGCGTGAAACACTGAATTAGATGAAAGATATGTCGCACCAATGTTATCACACCACAGAATCGGAGGATGAGCTGAAGCAACTCTCAATTCTTGCAACAGAGACTGTACCCATATGATCTCAGCAGTGGCATCAGCCACTGCTTTGTACTCAGCTTCAGTACTACTGCGAGACACTGTGGCCTGCTTTCGAGCATTCCAGGCGATCAAGTTAAAACCCATAAATATCGCATATCCCCCCGTGGATCGCCTGTCATCAGGACTGCCAGCCCAATCTGCATCTGAGAAAGCTGAGAGCTCACACGACGGCGCAGGCTGAAGAAGCAAACCATAGGAAGTAGTAAGACATATGTAACGCAAGATACGTTTCACAGCTGACCAATGAGATGTCCTCGGTGCATGAAGAAACTGACAGACACGGTTGACTGCATAGGATATATCAGGCCTAGTAATAGTGAGGTATTGCAGACCACCAACAAGACTGCGATACTCAGTAGCATCCTCAGGCGAGAGAGAATCTCCATCAAGGGCAGATAACCGATCAGTGGCAGACATCGGAGTAATAGCATGTTTGCACTTCAGCATACCAGCACGACGCAACAAGTCTAAGGAGTACTTCTTCTGTGTAAGAGTCAAACCAGCAGAAGAGCGTGAAACCTCCAGACTAAGGAAAAAATGCAAAGCACCCAAATCCTTGACAGCAAAGTCACCACTGAGTGCAACCACCAGCCGATCAGCAGCAGAATGGGATGAACTGATGAGAATGATATCATCAACATAAACCAGAAGATACATCGTAACCTCAGGACGCTAAAGAAGGAACAACGATGTGTCTGCAGTGGAGGGAGTAAACCCAAGTGCTCGGAGAACGGAGCCAAGACGAGCATGCCATGCACGAGGAGCCTGTTTAAGTCCATATAGCGCCTTAGTCAGACGACAGAGATGACGAGGGCGTGCAGGATCAACAAATCCAGGTGGCTGACGCATAAAAACCTCCTCCTCCAGAATACCATGGAGGAAAGCGTTCTGCACATCAAGCTGGCGTAGAGACCATCCACGAGTGACAGCAAGAGACAACAGCAAGCGAATGGTAGTAGGCTTGATGACTGGACTGAACGTGTCTTCATAATCAAGACCATACCTCTGTTTGAAGCCCTTGGCAACAAGCCGTGCCTTGTAGCGTTCGATGGAACCATCAGCATATCTCTTGACTTTGAAAACCCACTTGGAATTAATAATATTGACACCAGATACTGGAGGAACAAGCTGCCAAGTGTCATTTTTCTGGAGAGCCTGAAACTCCTGTTCCATAGCAGCGCGCCAGTGAGGAATACTCAGTGCAGCCTGGAAGTGTCGAGGCTCAGCAGTGGGATCAGCAGCAGTGTGAGCCATGCACGCGGCGAGCCATGCCACAGTCCTGTCCTTGCGTTCCTTCGGACAGAAAATGCCCGACTGACTCCGTGTACGAGGACGAAGAGGGATCACAGGCCGTGCCGGTGATACCGACGCAACCGATGATGGAGACGAAGCCGCAGCCTCGGGGGAGCTCATACTAGGGCTCCCGAGTGATGACGAGCTAGGCGAGGCCAGCCCACTAGCAACCGAGGCGGGACTGGCTGGGTCCAGGTCCGGGCCGGTTGAAGCAACCGCCGACCGAGGCGAAGATGCCTCCAGGTCAGGCGTGACCCTTCCTGGGTCAGGCGGAGTGCCGGGCGAGGCCAGCGGCACGCCAGGCGAGGCCATCAGGGGCCAGGCGGGGCGCCGGCCAAAGGACTGGGCGAGGCCAGTGGCGGGCCAGGCGCCATCCGGGGGCCAGGCGAGGCGCCGGCCGAGGGACTGGGCGAGGCCAGTGGCGAGCCAGGCGAGGCCACCCGTGGGCCAGGCGAGACCGGCGCCCGCACAACAGCTTCTAGTGGCGGTGAAAAGGCGGGTACGCGGGTCAAACCCGATATGCATGGCACATGCACATCCCGAGCAGGAGTTGCCACGTCGGTGTCCTGGTCATCAAGAAGCTCAAGACGAGCGCCACGTCCAATACCTGCAGCATGATTAGGCAACAACGCAGGGGCATATGCAACATCCACAAATTGATCAGGCAAGGGTATGGACATGTGCACCGGTTGTGAGGAAGTGGTAGAGTTTGTCGGAAGTGCGCGAAAAGGAAACACGTTTTCATCAAACACAACGTCACGAGAGATGTAAACGCGATTAGTAGGAACATGAAGGCATTTGTACCCTTTGTGAAGAGAACTATACCCCAGGAAGACGCACTTCTTAGACCGAAACTCTAACTTCCGCTTGTTATATGGGCGAATGTCACGTCCAATATGCGACCCTATCCAAAAGGAACTCGAAGGTCCCACCAAGGATAGACCCGCATATTGAAACGCTTTTGCAAGGTGGATATCATTACATCAACATTACATAATAGATGAGGATACATACATAAGGCATACAATGCCACACGAATACAACATCACAATACATAAGAGCATCATCCGACTACGGATGAATCACAAACAGAAACTCAAATGACATCCACCCTGCTAGCCCAGGCTGCCGACCTAGAACCTATCCCCTGATCGAAGAAGAAGCAGAAGAAGAACTCAACGCAAGCAAGCATCGCTCTCGCGTCATGATCATCGCATAAACCTGTACCTGCAACTGTTGTTGTAGTAATCTGTGAGCCACGAGGACTCAGCAATCCCATTACCATGGGTATCAAGACTAGCAAAGCTTAATAGGAAAGGAAGGGGTAAAGTGGTGAGGCTGCAGCAGCGACTAAGCATATATGGTGGCTAACGTACGCGAATAAGAGCAAGAAGAGAGCAAGCAGAACGGTCGTCAACTAGTAATGATCAAGAAGTGATCCTGAACTCCTACTTACGTCAAACATAACCCAGAAACTGTGTTCAGTTCCCGGACTCCGCCGAGAAGAAACCATCACGGCTACACACGCGGTTGATGCGTTTTAATTCGGATCTGGTGTCAAGTTGTCTACAACCGGACATTAATAAAATTCCCATCTGCCTATAATCGCAGGCACGACTTTCGAAAGATTATACCCTGCAGGGGTGTCCCAACTTAGCCCATGACAAGCTCTCGTGATCAACGAAGGAATAGACCTTCTCCCAGGAAGACCCGATCAGACTTGGAATCCCGGTTTACAAGACATTTCGACAATGGTAAAACGAGACCAGCAAAGCCTCCCGCTGTGCCGACAAATCCCGATAGGAGCTGCACATATCTCGTTCCCAGGGCACACCGGATGAGCCAGACGTCGGGTTGGCATAGATCCTGGTTGCCCAGGGGGCGCCAGACATCGCTCGGTTCGG
>NC_041381.1:655987799-655990701 GCF_002162155.2 Triticum dicoccoides
GACCCTCGGGTTGGCCGACCCAAGGGAAAGGGATAGGTGGTGGTGAGGCAAATGGTAAAACCAAGGTTAGGCCTTGCTGGAGGAGTTTTATTCAAAGCGAACTGTCAAGGGGGTCCCATAAATCACCCGACCGCGTAAGGAACGCAAAATCCGGGAACATAACACCGGTATGACGGAAACTAGGGCAGCAAGAGTTGAACAAAACACCAGGCAAAAGGCCAAGCCTTCCACCCTTTACCAAGTATATAGATGCATTAATAATATAAGAGATATTGTGAAATCCCAACCAAAATCCTGTCCACCATGGAGCAATCTTCAACTTCACCTGCAACTAGCAACGCTATAAGAGGGGCTGAGCAAAGCGGTAACATAGCCAAACAGTGGTTTGCATAGGAAAGGTGTCAAAGGTTAGAGGTTCATGGCAATATGGGATGGCTTGATAAACAGGTGATAGGTAGCGCAGCAAAGCGATAGAATGAAGAAACTAGCATAGCAATGATAATAGTGAGATCCAGGGTAGCGGTCATCTTGCCTGAAATCCCGCAAGGAAGAAAAACGAATCCATGAAGAAGATGAAAGGATGAAGCCGAACCAAGCGTAGACGAACGAATCCTCACGATCGCAACGAAACAGGAACTAACAAGAAGAAGCACACAACATAGTAAACACACCACACGTGAACAAGACATGATGCACAACAAGCATGATGCATGACAAGACTACATGAAGCTACTCATGACAAGAGATGATGCAAACAAGAGCAACACATCAAGGCAAGTTTAAATGAGGCCGGGAACAACATATAACAATACCGGTAAGTCCTCATATGCATATTTCGAAATTGGTCCAGATCTGAATAAACCTTATGTTCAAGTTGTTAAACAGCAAATTAAGATGCACTAAGATGATCTACACGAGATTCTAGTCAAGTTACATATAAAGTTCATTTAGTTCGGAGCTACGGCCTAGAAGATATGAGCAAAACAAGTTAAACATGGCATTGATGCAAAATGCATACAAACAACAAGAAAATACCTCAAAACAAGGATGCAACATGATAATATGGAACTACATGCAATTCTAAGCAAGTTTCATATAGAGCACACTCATAACGGGGCAACGGTTCAACACACACACGGTATACAAGTTTAAAGGACAAGCTGTCCAAAACATCAACTAGGCATATTACAAGCATCAAAACAACATGCTACAGGATCTCAACATAATAACAAAAGGCATGGGCATGATGTAAAGGTAAAGCACAACAAAACATGAACACTGAGCTATCTCCAGAAATCACTAAAACATTCTCAAACACACATGGTAAGATTGCAAGTTATAACAATTTCAGACTTTGCAGAAAATAACATCACGATGCAATGTTTAGAGCTATCAAACAACATGTTACCGGAACTTATCATGGAAAACAAAGGCATGGCATGAATCTACTAAATGCATAAAGCAAAAGTCCTTACTGACCATAAGCCAAAAAGGATCAGAAAATATGATGGCACCCATGTAAACATAACAAGTTATATTACAGATTCAAACATGGCAGAAACAGAATTATGAAGGCATGTAAATGAGCTTGTACCACTCACTACAGAGCAATATATGGCATGGCAAGGCAACCAACAGTAAGAAGACATATTTATGCAGCTAAGCATGGCAATAGCAAGGTCATAGGGTGCATGGATCACTAGCAAAACACGTGGGAACAAGTGAACTTAATGTAAACAGGCTGGTAGCAACATTATGAAGCAACTTTGGAGCAAGATATGAACAAGCTACAGCAACCTATAAATGCAACCAGGAGCATGGATGGACATAGCATGACATGTAGATCAAAACATGTTTATAGAACATCTCCAGATTATGCATAGAATGATTAGTAGCAGCATGTTTATATAGCATCACGAAATAATAGATTCAGTCTATCAAAACAGCAACATCATGAACCCTACTTAACAAGCTCGAATCACTCACCACAAGTCATTGCATGACAAGATAAGCATAGCATCATCAAGAAGACATGTTTATGTAACCAACCAAGTCAAGAACAAGTCCATAGCATGCAAGGATCAACTATAGCAAGCTTGGCCAAATTGAATAACAAGTAAACAATCTGCCAGGAAATATTTTGAAGCAAAAGTAGAGCACCAAAATGACATGCTAGACTACACCATAATTACAACAAAGGGCAGGGATGGATAGACAATAAACATATGTTCAAAACACCCTTACTGAAGTATCTCAAAATATGCATGGATCTCTCTGTAGCATCAAGTTTACATGGCATCAAAATAACAGCAGAACAGGGACTAAAATCAGCAACATCACGATGCCTAGTTTGCAAGCTTGTGCTAGCCACCACATTGATCACAAAATACATGGCAAACACCTTTGTAAAGAAGACATGGCATAGTTCAAAACACATGAAGACATCAACCTCATAGGATGCACACATCAATCATGACAAAAATGACAAAAGAGCTCGTTCTGATAACAGACAGCAGAAAACATTATGAAGCACACTTACAACGATGATTCGGGCATCTAGATGACCTCGGGTTCGTCCAGATCTGGATCTGGGGCACGGGAACGGACTACGAGGCGGCCGGAGCATCACCGGAGTTGTGGCCGGGGAAGAGGCGTCGGACGGCGGGGCAGCGGGGCGGCGAGCTCGCCGGCGGGATGGCGGAGGGCGGCGCCGGCGAAGGGCGGCGGGGCGCGGCCGGGCACGAACGCCGGCGGCCGGCGAAGGGCGCAGGCGGATCCGGGAGCTCGGGCGTGTGGCGCACCTGCCGGCGGCGAGACCGAAGCTGGACGGCGGCGACGGATGGCGACCGGGGAGGCGCGGCCTCGGGCGGCCGGAGGACGGCGGCGGAGGCTCCGGCGACGT
>NC_041381.1:655991045-656013645 GCF_002162155.2 Triticum dicoccoides
GGAGGCGCTCGGGCGCGGGGGCGAGGCCTCCGGCGCGGCGGAGGGAGCCGGGAGGCGGCGGCGCCGCCGGGCTAGGCTGCGGTGACGAGCGGGTCCGGACGGGCGGCGGCGCGGGCCCCGCGGGCCGGATCTGGGCCGCGCGGGCCCTGGCGGCGGAGACGGCGGCGGAGGACACGCAGCGGCCTCCGATTGGACGGGGGAAGCGGGGCGGACGTGTCCGGCGCTGGGCGGACGCGTCCGGCGGCGGCGAGGGGAAATTAGGGTTTCGAGGGGATTTTCATCCACGAATTTGGACGGGGAGGGCATATATATAGTTTCTGGGAGCTAGGAGAGTCCAAATGAGGAGCGGTTTTCGCCCACACGATCGTGATCGAACGACCGAGAGCATAAAGAGGAGTTAGATGGGTTTTGGGCCAGTTTGGAAGGGGTGTTGGGCTGCAAAGAGAAGGGGGGCTTTACGGTTTCCCGGTTAACCGTTGGAGTACCAAACGAACTCCAAATGGAACGAAACTTGATAGGCGGTCTACCGGTGCTATACCAAGGCCGCTTGGCAAGACTCGGGCCATTCCGAGAACGTTTAACGCCCACTCACAAAGAGAGGCAAGAAGGGGACGCCGGATGACATAGGAGTGCCGGATTGCAAAACGGATAACGGGGAAAAGGCTCGGATGCATGAGACGAACACGTATGCAAATGAAATGCACATGATGACATGATAAAATGCAACACGCCAGAAAATGACATGGCAACTACAGAGAATAATTAGCGTACACCTGGTGCATCGGACTTGGGGCGTTACAACACTCCTCCACTAACAAGAGATCTCGTCCCGAGATCTTAGGACCAAGACGGAAGGGAAAAGTGATGAGGTGAAGCAAGAACTGAAGAGAAGAAGCAAAGAATCGAGAGCACTTGAGAATAAGAGAGGAATGACGAGAATGACGAGAATCAAATGCTCACGGAAACACGATAGACTCCGAAACAACTCCGGTTAGAACGAGATAAGAAACGAATAAGACTGAAAGGATTTAGGCAGCACTCCGGCTGAAACATGGAGGAAAAGGGACAGGAGCTTCACAAGATGGAATGACACTTGATGAAATGAGCAAGGCAAGACCTCCGGAAGAATTGAAAGAATTGAAAAGAACTTAGAAGGAAGGATTGAACGGATTTGAATATCTGAGAAGAACGACGAAATGCAAAACTCCACTTCAAAAGAATATGGAGAATTAGTTGCACTTCGAGACGCGAGAAGAAAATATACTTGAACTCCACCAACAAGAATCTTGATGAACTCTTGAAAAATGAATTAAATCATGAAGAACCACCATGAAGAACTCCGGTAACAAAAAGATGATGAGATAGAATGAAGGAAGAAATAATAAGATGAGCCTTGTGATGATTTAGATGGAGGTTCCGACGAAATCGCCAAGGAAACTTTGAACTCCGGGAAAGAAAAGATGAAAACACTTGGAAATAGAATTTATTCATCAAGAACAAACTCCGAAGGAAGGGATTAATCACTATGAGGAAATAAGAATAAGATTTATGTTATGCTTATCCTTCATCAAATTAAATTGATGACAAACAATGGATTTGGCATGCAACTTATTCTTGTTGAAAAAGGATTGAGAAAAGACATATCGCAAACTTGAGAAGATCTTCATGAACCACCGGTAGGATTGGAAGAACGAATGGATTAAAATGATAATCAAGGAAAAGAATCTTGAACGAACCACCGTAAGAATTCGAAAATGACTGACGAAAGAGAATGAATCACCGAGAAGAATTAGAAGAACAATTATGCCTGAGGGGATTTAGATGGAAAAGAATAAAGAGATCATGGGCTGATTAAAGAACACTTGAACGAAGCACTGAGATCAATAGAGAACGATAACTGGAATGATGGCCTCCGGTGAAGCAAGACAGAAATGAACTCCTGGAATACTCCGGATAGGAAAGAAAGAATATCTGACAAACTGAAATAATTCGAGAGGATGATATGAAGCTAGAACCATGAATCTTCGAGAGAACGGGCAAGATTTAGAGAAAAACTCTTCTTCAATCTTCAAATGACGACGAGAAACACCACCAGAATTACTGAGATACTCCGGGAGAATGAAAAGCAGAGAGGTTGAGCCAACAATGAAATGATTTGAAATCAATCTTGGAAAAGGCATGTGACTGATGAAATCCATTCTTACGTCACACTTGAAAAGAATTGAGAATAACTCCGGGGAAATTAGAAGAGTCAGGTAAGATCCTGGAAAAAAACCTGTGGGTTAGGGCCCACTGAAGAGATAACACCGTTGAAAAGGTTGATGAACAGATAGATGATGCACCGGAACAATTGAAATATTTGAATGAGGTGACAACCTCGAATTAATTAGAACACAGACGAATCTCCTGAGATGTCTTGATGTCTCCGGAAGGATAAACTGGCGAGAGACGAACGAGCAAGGAAAACACTTGAGCCGAGAGAAAGAATATAAACAACACCGAAAATTGGAATTGAATCCACCGTAGAAGAAAAGGGATGAAGAGTGTCAAACGAGACGAGAATTCACCGGTTGAAAATAATTTACGAAAGACTGAAGAGGCTTCGCACGAGTGAAATAGATGGTCGAGAGAGAGTCAGACTCCGGGAAGAAAAGGGTGGGAGGGCGGGAAAAACAAAGGCAACTTGGAAGGGAGAACCAACAAATAACTTGAAGAGAAGACACCGGTTGAAATCATTGAGGAAAGAGAGCAAAACTTCGCACGAGTAGGATGGATACTCGATTACGGACTCCGGTTCCGAGATGAAAAGGGGAGGGCGGGTGGGAAAAGAAAACAACTGAGGATTGGACTCAAAGATGAAGAGGCTCGAGTCAACTTGACGAGAAATGCACCGGATGAAAAAAGCTGAGAACCAACGATCAGAAAACCAACTGCGTGATCCTAAAGAAAAATTTGAAGGGGAAGAGGAGTAATTCAAAACACCTACGTAAAGATTCCTTACCAGAGCGACGAAGGGGCAGAGGAGTAAAAAGAATTCATACTCTCCGATATAACTAGACTCCGAAAACAGTTTTCTTCTAGACTCAACAACGGCCAAACTACCGATCAATCAAGGGGGGCTCCTAGGGTCGGTCGAGGCTCTGATACCAACTTGTCACGCCCAATATGCGACCCTATCCAAAAGGAACTCGAAGGTCCCATCAAGGATAGACCCGCATATTAAAACGCTTTTGCAAGGTGGATATCATTACATCAACATTACATAATAGATGGGGATACATACATAAGGCATACAATGCCACACGAATACAACATCACAATACATAAGAGCATCATCTGACTACGGATGAATCACAAACAGAAACTCAAACGACATCCACCCTGCTAGCCCAGGCTGCCGACCTGGAACCTATCCCCTGATCGAAGAAGAAGCAGAAGAAGAACTCAACGCAAGCAAGCATCGCTCTCGCGTCATGATCATCGCATAAACCTGTACCTGCAACTGTTGTTGTAGTAATCTGTGAGCCACGAGGACTCAGCAATCCCATTACCATGGGTATCAAGACTAGCAAAGCTTAATAGGAAAGGAAGGGGTAAAGTGGTGAGGCTGCAGCAGCGACTAAGCATATATGGTGGCTAACGTACGCAAATAAGAGCGAGAAGAGAGCAAGCAGAACGGTCGTCAACTAGTAATGATCAAGAAGTGATCCTGAACTCCTACTTACGTCAAACATAACCCAGAAACCGTGTTCACTTCCCAGACTCCGCCGAGAAGAGACCATCACGGCTACAGACGCGGTTGATGCGTTTTAATTCGGATCTGGTGTCAAGTTGTCTACAACTAGACATTAATAAAATTCCCATCTGCCTATAACCGCAGGCACGGCTTTCGAAAGATTATACCCTGCAGGGGTGTCCCAACTTAGCCCATGACAAGCTCTCGCGATCAACAAAGGAATAGACCTTCTCCCAGGAAGACCCGATCAGACTCGGAATCCCGGTTTACAAGACATTTCGACAATGGTAAAACAAGACCAGCAAAGCCTCCCGCTGTGCCGACAAATCCCGATAGGAGCTGCACACATCTCGTTCTCAGGGCACACCGGATGAGCCAGACGTCGGGTTGACATAGACCCTGGTTGCCCAGGGGGCGCCGGACATCCCTCGGTTCGCACCAACACTTAGACAAGCACTGGCCCGGGGGGGGGGGTCTAAAAATAAAGATGGCCTTCGGGTTGGCCGACCCAAGGGAAAGGGATAGGTGGTGGTGAGGCAAATGGTAAAACCAAGGTTGGGCCGTGCTGGAGGAGTTTTATTCAAAGCGAACTGTCAAGGGGGTCCCATAAATCACCCGACCGCGTAAGGAACGCAAAATCCGGGAACATAACACCGGTATGACGGAAACTAGGGCGGCAAGAGTGGAACAAAACACCAAGCAAAAGGCCAAGCCTTCCACCCTTTACCAAGTATATAGATGCATTAATAATATAAGAGATATTGTGATATCCCAACCAAAATCCTGTCCACCATGGAGCAATCTTCAACTTCACCTGCAACTAGCAACGCTATAAGAGGGGCTGAGCAAAGCGGTAACATAGCCAAACAGTGGTTTGCATAGGAAAGGTGTCAAAGGTTAGAGGTTCATGGCAATATGGGATGGCTTGATAAACAGGTGATAGGTAGCGCAGCAAAGCGATAGAATGAAGAAACTAGCATAGCAATGATAATAGTGAGATCCAGGGTAGCGGTCATCTTGCCTGAAATCCCGCAAGGAAGAAAAACGAATCCATGAAGAAGATGAAAGGATGAAGCCGAACCAAGCGTAGACGAACGAATCCTCACGATCGCAACGAAACAGGAACTAACAAGAAGAAGCACACAACATAGTAAACACACCACACGTGAACAAGACATGATGCACAACAAGCATGATGCATGACAAGACTACATGAAGCTACTCATGACAAGAGATGATGCAAACAAGAGCAACACATCAAGGCAAGTTTAAATGAGGCCGGGAACAACATATAACAATACCGGTAAGTCCTCATATGCATATTTCGAAATTGGTCCAGATCTGAATAAACCTTATGTTCAAGTTGTTAAACAGCAAATTAAGATGCACCAAGATGATCTACACGAGATTCTAGTCAAGTTACATATAAAGTTCATTTAGTTCGGAGCTACGGCCTAGAAGATATGAGCAAAACAAGTTAAACATGGCATTGATGCAAAATGCATACAAACAACAAGAAAATACCTCAAAACAAGGATGCAACATGATAATATGGAACTACATGCAATTCTAAGCAAGTTTCATATAGAGCACACTCATAACGGGGCAACGGTTCAACACACACACGGTATACAAGTTTAAAGGACAAGCTGTCCAAAACATCAACTAGGCATATTACAAGCATCAAAACAACATGCTACAGGATCTCAACATAATAACAAAAGGCATGGGCATGATGTAAAGGTAAAGCACAACAAAACATGAACACTGAGCTATCTCCAGAAATCACTAAAACATTCTCAAACACACATGGTAAGATTGCAAGTTATAACAATTTCAGACTTTGCAGAAAATAACATCACGATGCAATGTTTAGAGCTATCAAACAACATGTTACCGGAACTTATCATGGAAAACAAAGGCATGGCATGAATCTACTAAATGCATAAAGCAAAAGTCCCTTACTGACCATAAGCCAAAAAGGATCAGAAAATATGATGGCACCCATGTAAACATAGCAAGTTATATTACAGATTCAAACATGGCAGAAACAGAATTATGAAGGCATGTAAATGAGCTTGTACCACTCACTACAGAGCAATATATGGCATGGCAAGGCAACCAACAGTAAGAAGACCTATTTATGCAGCTAAGCATGGCAATAGCAAGGTCATAGGGTGCATGGATCACTAGCAAAACACATGGGAACAAGTGAACTTAATGTAAACAGGCTGGTAGCAACATTATGAAGCAACTTTGGAGCAAGATATGAACAAGCTACAGCAACCTATAAATGCAACCAGGAGCATGGATGGACATAGCATGACATGTAGATCAAAACATGTTTATAGAACATCTCCAGATTATGCATAGAATGATTAGTAGCAGCATGTTTATATAGCATCACGAAATAATAGATTCAGCCTAGCAAAACAGCAACATCATGAACCCTACTTAACAAGCTCGAATCACTCACAAGTCATTGCATGACAAGATAAGCATAGCATCATCAAGAAGACATGTTTATGTAACCAACCAAGTGAAGAACAAGTCCATAGCATGCAAGGATCAACTATAGCAAGCTTGGCCAAATTGAATAACAAGTAAACAATCTGCCAGGAAACATTTTGAAGCAAAAGTAGAGCACCAAAATGACATGCTAGACTACACCATAATTACAACAAAGGGCAGAGATGGATAGACAATAAACATATGTTCAAAACACCCTTACTGAAGTATCTCAAAATATGCATGGATCTCTCTGTAGCATCAAGTTTACATGGCATCAAAATAACAGCAGAACAGGGACTAAAATCAGCAACATCACGATGCCTAGTTTGCAAGCTTGTGCTAGCCACCACATTGATCACAAAAATACATGGCAAACACCTCTGTAAAGAAGACATGGCATAGTTCAAAACACATGAAGACATCAACCTCATAGGATGCACACATCAATCATGACAAAAATGACAAAAGAGCTCGTTCTGATAGCAGACAGCAAAAAACATTATGAAGCACACTTACAACGATGATTCGGGCATCTAGATGACCTCGGGTTTGTCCAGATCTGGATCTGGGGCACGGGCAAGGACTACGAGGCGGCTGGAGCATCGCCGGAGTTGTGGCTGGGGAAGAGGCGTCGAACGGCGGGGCAGCGGGGCGGCGAGCTCGCCGGCGGGATGGCGGAGGGCGACGCCGGCGAAGGGCGGCGGGGCGCGGCCGGGCACGAACGGCGGCGGCCGGCGAAGGGCGTAGGCGGATCCGGGAGCTCGGGCGTGGTGCGCACCTGCCGGCGGCGAGACCGAAGCCGGACGGCGGCGACGGATGGCGACCGGGGAGGCGCGGCCTCGGGCGGCCGGAGGACGGCGACGGAGGCTCCGGCGACGCGGCCGGGAGGCGTGCGGGCGCGGGGGCGAGGCCTCCGGCGCGGCGGAGGGAGCCGGGAGGCGGCGGCGCCGGCCGGGCTGGGCGGCGGCGACGAGCGGGTCCGGACGGGCGGCGGCGGGCGGCGGCGCGGGCCCCGCGGGCCGGATATGGGCCGCGCGGGCCCTGGCGGCGGAGACGGCGACGGAGGACACGCAGCGGCCTCCGATTGGACGGGGGAAGCGGGGCGGACGTGTCCGGCGCTGGGCGGACGCGTCCGGCGGCGGCGAGGGGAAATTAGGGTTTCGGGGGGATTTTCATCCGCGAATTTGGATGGGGAGGGCATATATATAGTTTCTGGGAGCTAGGAGAGTCCAAATGAGGAGCGGTTTTCGCCCACACGATCGTGATCGAACGACCGAGAGCATAGAGAGGAGTTAGATGGGTTTTGGGCCAGTTTGGAAGGGGTGTTGGGCTGCAAAGAGAAGGGGGGCTTTACGGTTACCCGGTTAACCGTTGGAGTACCAAACGAACTCCAAATGGCACGAAACTTGACAGGCGGTCTACCGGTGCTATACCAAGGCCGCTTGGCAAGACTCGGGCCATTCCGAGAACGTTTAACACCCACTCACAAAGAGAGGCAAGAAGGGGACGCCGGATGACATAGGAGCGCCGGATTGCAAAATGGACAACGGGGAAAAGGCTCGGATGCATGAGACAAACACGCATGCAAATGAAATGCACATGATGACATGATAAAATGCAACACGCCAGAAAATGACATGGCAACTACGGCGAATAACTAGCGGACACCTGGCGCATCGGACTCGGGGCGTTACAGCGAAGATGAGGCCAACATGCACACCCAAACACCTTAAAAAAGTGTAGTCTGGAACCTCGTTGAGCAAAAGTTCAAGCGGAGTTTGCATTTTCAGGAGTCGTGAGGGAAGCCTATTTATGAGAAAACAAGCTGTGGAGAAAGCATCACTCCAAAACCGAAACGGAACGGATGCATGAGCTAGCAAGGTGAGGCCAGTTTCAACAAGATGACGATGCTTACGTTCGGCAGTTCCATTTTGCTGATGTGTATGAGGACAAGACACATGATGCGAAATCCCAAGTTTGTTAAAAAAGGAGTTGAGGTTGTGGTATTCCCCTCCCCAGTCAGATTGAACATGGATGATTTTATGCTTAAGGAGACGCTCAACATGTGCTTGAAACTGGATAAAAATATCGAACACATCAGACTTGCGTTTAATAAGATACAACCAAGTAAACCGACTATAAGCATCAATAAAACTGACATAATAATTGTGGCCACTAACAGACGTCTGGGCATGACCCCAAACATCAGAAAACACAAGCTCAAGAGGATGTTTCACAACACGACTAGACTCTGAAAACGGAAGTTGGTGACTCTTGCCCTGCTGACAGGCATCACAAACGGTTTCAGCAGATTTATTGGACACAACTGGTAGTTCATGACGATGCAACACATGACGAACTATAGGAGCCGCAGGGTGACCAAGGCGCGCATGCCAGTGCGTAGGCGACACACGAACACCACTGAACGCCTGAGGAGAAGACTGCATGGATGGTGTGCGTGGTGCATCAAGTGCGTACATGCCATGACGAAGACGACCGCTAAGCAGAACGGCCCTCGTGTCCCGATCCTTGATAAAGAAACGAAAAGGGTGAAACTCAGCAAGGACATTATTATCACGTGTAAGTTGAGGAATGGACAACAAACTACGCGTAGCAGAGGGAACACGAAGGACATTGGAAAGATGTAGTTTGTGAAAATTGTGTGTAAGGAGAGAAGCCTGACCAACATGGGAGATGCGCATACCTGCTCCACTGGCGGTGTGCACCTGATCGTGACCACGGTATGGCTCCTGAGTAGAGAGCTTGCCCATCTCGCCGGTGAGGTGGTTAGTAGCGCCGGTGTCCATATACCATGTTGGATCAATGGAGTAGGACGGAGTGCGACCATGATCATGAGTAGTCACGGCGGCGGCAGCCTGCTTGTCGTTTCCTTTGCCATTGTTGCCAAGGCCCAAAAAATATTGCTTGTAGCGACGATGACAGCGAGATGCAACGTGGCGCTCCAGGCCACACAATTGGCAAGCCTGCGGGGCACCGCAAGAGGAGCAGCAAGCAACCGGCCGGTTGCCACCCGTGATGGATGGCGCATTGCCACGCGCGGCCGGCTGTGAAGATGGTGCCTGCTTGCCCCCTGAAGACGAAGACCGCTGAGGTTTGCCGCGAGTCGCGGCGTTGGCGGAGGTGAAACCCGGCGAGACACGGCTTGCCTTGATGCGCTGTTCACGGCCAAGGAGTCGGGCATACAACTCACGAGGTGGAAGTGGATCGTCACGGCCATGAACGTTCTCAACGAGATTGTCATAATCGTCGTCGAGCCCGTTAAGAACAAAAGTGGTGAACTCCTCATCCTGCAGAGACTGGCCAACGGAGGCCAGTGTGTCGACAAGACCCCGCATCTTGTTGAAGTAGTCCGTGATGCTGAGGTCACCAAGCTTGGTCTCACCAAGCTCGGTGCGTATAGAATGAGCACGTGCCTGAGACTGCGAGGCGAAGCTGGTGTGAAGCGCCGCCCACGCCTCCCGGGATGTGGCAGCGAAGATGACCAGCGACGAGACGCTCGGAGTGAGCGAGGACTGGATGGCAGAGAGAATGGCCTGATCCTGGGCCACCAATGTATGATACGCCGGGTGATGAGTCGGCGGACACGGGATGGATCCGTCAACATAGCCCTCCAGATAGCGGCTGCGCAGAAGAGGTAACACCTGGGCATGCCAGGACAGATAGTTGTCCGGCGTGAGCTTCACCGGCAGCAGATGCGAGAAGTAGAACGGTGATGGCGCCGTGACCTGAGCGGCGTGAGCATGCATCGGTGGAGCGTAGAGGTCCATCGACGGGGCTGTCTCGAGATTATGAGCACCCGCCGAGTAGACGCCAGGGGCACCAGGAGCCAGGGCGTCGGCTCCGTAGGTCGCCGTGGCCCCGTAGGACGGGTGCGGCGGTGCAGCCACGAAACCGGACGGCGCGGGGTAGGTTTGACGCGGCGACGCCGCGTAGGGCTGCGGCGGCTGCGCCAGGTAGTGCTGCTGCGGTGGCAGCGCCGAGTAGATCGGCGCCGGCGGTGGCCCGTGATGATGTGGCGAGGGATCCGCATAGGGTTGATGATGATGCGGCGCCGTGGAGGACGCCACGGGCCAGGAGGATTGCGGCAGCGCACCGTACAGGGTGGGCGCGACACCACCGGATGGCTGTGCGACAACGCCGTAGGGCGGCTGCACAGCAGCGGCCTGAGACGGCGGCGCGGCGAACTCAGCAGATGAGTCGGCCGTCGGATGCGATCCGATCGGAGACTCGGTCGGCGGCAGGGCTCCGTAGGCCGACGCAAGCGGCCTAGAAGCGAGGAACAGCGACATAGGGGTGAGGGCCGGCGCGACGGCGGTGGCAGCGACGGAAGTCGGCGCACCGGCGGCGGCGGCGGCGGGAGCAGCGGAAGACATCGAAACCCTAGTCTGATACCATGTAAAACATAATATGTTGGGAACTTGCTCGACACCCTAAACGGGGTGTGGCTCTTTCATTATATAGAGGTATCAAGAGGTACAATACAATGTTACAATGTTAATACACATACTACGTATATATATACAGTCTAACACTGTTAATGCAAGAGGCTTTGATGTTCCTCCATGGAGCCAGTTCAAGTTTAAGTATTTTCACCTTGACCCCATTGTTGCGATGGTTTTGAAGAATCTGGTCAACTTTTTGGATGAAATACTTTTCCCTTTCTTCAAATTTCGTTTCAGTCAACCCAAGTGTACGTTCATTGAGACTAAGGTTGGAATAACATCTCCAGGAACGTAGAAATCCACGAGACGCGCAGGCAGCACGAGCAGCATCTAGCAGTGGCAAGAGGGAGTGTATGTGGTGTAGGATGTCCTGCAGAACGAACCAAGTGTGATAAGTTTCAACAGTTAGATTATTGGGTAGCTAGTTAGGCAATACTTCCTCCGTTTTTATTTACTCTGCATATTAGAGTTGACTAAAGTCAAACTTCGTAAAGTTTGACCAAGTTTATAGAAAAGAATATAAATATTTACCATAATAAATCTATATGATGTGAAAGTACATTCGTTAATAAATCTAATGATATTGATTTGTTATTGTACATATGTTAATATATTTATCTACAAACTTCGTCAAAGTTTACAAAGCTTGACCAAACCTAATATGCGGAGTAAATAAAAACAGAGAAAGTACTACACTAAAATAAGATTGAAATATCCTCTGGGGACTGGGGGAATATTCTAGTAGCCCATTGCTACTATAATACTGGAATACTTGAATGCCGGCGAGAATACTAATTATACCTCTGGGAGTTGCTCAAAATCAAGTTCCTGCCTCATATTTCGGCGAGCACCTTGAGAAATATGGCCTTGCTGTTGGCAGGTTGCACCGTTTGTCTCCGCCGATGAAGCCTCTGGCGAACCATCTGCGACGCAGCGAATCGAGCATCAGCATTCATGAATTCTGGAGGCACAAGATCGCCGCTTGAGCAAGGAATTTTTTTTAAAAGACGAGACGGCCAAGCAAGCCTGGGCTGGCTACGAAGCAAGCGGCATGGAAGTCGTGAAAATTACTGAAATCGTTTAGCATAACCGAGATGCGTTGGAATTGGATAGTAAGTACACGTACTTGCAGGTGGATCGCCGTGGACCGGGACCCAGAAGAAGGCCCTGGGAGGTGCCGACGGAGGGGCGATCCGGACATGGCGGATTGGCGATCGACCTCGAGGTATGTACGGCGGCGGTACTGTTTTCGTTTCTTGCCCGAGCTCCAACAGAGACGTGCACGTGAGTTTAACCGTGGAAATAGGAGTTGTCTGTATCAAATCAGGTCTCTTTTTTTCTAAAAAGGTTCTAGACCTATTTTTTTAAAGTTGGTTCCAGATCTATTAAAAAGGGGCTGCTACGCGTCGGCCGGCAGATTTTCTTTAAAAGATTCGCTGCCTCGCGAGCGGTCAGATTTGAGAAAATCAAGCGGCTAAATGGGTTCCTCTTCTTTGCAACAAAGCTCTCGTTGCGGAAACATTTGTAATAGAGATTGTGTTGTGGGTTTTTTTAACATAGGTTGTGTTGCAGGATTTTTTTTTTTGCAACATAGGCCGTTGCAGAAATTCTTTTGTCTTCATTTTTTGGAAACAGAGGTATTGTTGCAAAAAAAAATTGCAACTGAGGTGATGTCGCATAATTTTTTTTAATCTTTGCCTTCACCTCTATATGGTGTTACAGAAGGAAGTTTTGCAACATGATTGATGTTGCAGAAATCTTTCCTGCAATAGATTGGATGTTGCAAAACAAAACATCACCGTCGTTCGCCGCGAGCCCGCTGGACGGTGGTGAGGGAGGAGCGACGGCGCCCTTTCCCACCATGGCGCTGCCGCCGGCGAGTGTCGGACCCCCGACAAGGTCGCCTCACTGGCGAGGTGGCGCACCGCGCACGCCCAGCCGTCATGGTGGAGGCGGGCGACAACGGCGACGACCGTGCATGACCTTGGCTACAACGACAGACCGCGATGGCGACCGGTTGCAAATTTTATTTTTTGCAACAGAGCACCAAGATCACCCAGCGCCATGGAGCAGGAGGACCCACAGACGCCATGGTGGATTGATGTCGGAGGATGGGAGTTGGGGAACGGTGTTGGATCTGCTCGAAGGGAGCCTCCTATGAGGATAAGGCGGAGAAGAAGTAGCAACGTCCGTGGCCCACTACCACGTGTTGTTCGTGGGAGGCGGCGGAGAAAATCACGAGATCGGCCGGACGGAAGGAATCATTTCTCATATTTAACTATCAAAATGTTAATGCATGTCACAAAAAATTATATCGTTGAATTCGTATTTGAACATAGTTTTTGATGATATTATTTTTTCTACATATAACTTACATTTTATTAGTTAAAATCATGATCAAAATATGACACTAAATACAAGGAGACTAATAAACCAGGACGAAGGTAGCTAACAACAGTCAAAAGCAGGAGGAAAGTTAGGAAGTTTACCTGTCTGAAGCTTTATTCCAATGCAAACACTCTCTGCTAACCCAAAACCAGGACGAAGGTAGCTAACAACAGTCAAAAGCAGGAGGAAAGTTAGGAAGTTTACCTGTCTGAAGCTTTATTCCAATGCAAACACTCTCTGCTAACCAAACTAGTACTAACAACATGTTAATATAGATGTAATTGTCCCAAAATCTGAAACCAACCACGTTGGTAACCATCTGTATCTACAGCTGGTCGACACTATGGCAACGACTACAGGGCTCTAGGACCTTGAACTGAACATGCTTTGGAACTCTCCGTGCGATGCACCTACCCGCAACCTCCACGGCTCTACGAGCTTCCGCGACATTTTTCTTGCTCATTGCCCGACACCGACCATTCTTTGTTGAGGTAGGGCATCTGCCAATGGTGCCCAAACTTCTATTGGAGAAGTAGGTCGTGTCTACCGTTAGACGTTCGAGGGAAGCTGCGCTCTCGAGGATGTGGACCGTGAGCTCGACCAAGCTCTTGGATGGATAGAATCCCGTGATCAGCACCTGCCTGAGGCGGTCATGCCGGTACTCTAGCTTTCGTGTAGAATACTCATTGTCGTCTCCAGAAACGAGATCAGGTCTGCTAGCACCCTCCTCTATCTGCATATACATTAGTGTGTCATTGTTTCCATATAAAAATAGTGTTCCACACTATTCGTCATAGATAACTTCTAGTGTTACAAATGGCGACTTACCTGCAAAATGAAAGATTCCAGGACTGGAGAAGCAGCAAGAAAAGAAACCAAAGAGAATATGTCAAGGAAGAGAATTGCTTCTTGATGGAGTATGATTTCCAGTTTCTTGAGGTGGGGGAACTTGGAGGGCAACATTGGAACTGTAATATTGGCATTCTGAATAAGGAGAAACCCCAAGATTAATCAAAATGTTGTATACATACAATAGTTGTTCAGTGTATACTTAAATATGTCAATGTAGTTTGGTCATTAAGATGCTAAAGCCATATACCTCTCCATAGCCTGAGTGCAGGGAAAGACTTTGAACATTGCGTATGATGGATGGCAGCCTGGCGCGAGCATCAGAGAGAAGAGTGCCTCTCAAATCCACATTTTTAAGTAGAGAAGAATTTCTCACAGCTGTCAGGATCCCAATCCCATCGGAGCGAAAGGAGCAGAGATTTGGGGCATCGATTTGTACTGACTGCAGCCGTATGCAATGTATCAAACTAACGTATTTGAGATGCTTCAACGCGCAATCTATTCGCAAGCAAATTACCCCCCTACAAAAGGAGATGTCCAACTCCTCCAGGGCAGGGGATTTTGAGAGCAAAATCCCTAACCCTTCCTCTGTAACATGGACAATACACAAATGTAAACATGTCAATCTTCTCAAGAGGCCAAGTGACGACGTTGGATGAAAAGCGCAGTTGTAGAGGCGGAGAGACTGGATTGAACTTGCAGCTGCCTCATCGACAGCCGATTTTTAAGTGTATGTACATTTAGTTTAAGGTGGGAATAGCACCTCCAGGCACGTAGAAATCCACGAGACACGCATGCGACACGAGCAGTATCTTGAACTGTCAAGAGGGAGTGTATACAATGTAGAATGTCCTGCAGAATCGAGGTTGACAAATTCAACAGTTAGCTAACTATAGTTTGTAGTTGACTATAATATAAACAACAAAATTGTATTTATATAGCTTGCTAATTTGTGCATCTAGTTTGCATCAAGACCTAGAATCAATTAGAGTAGTTCATCAACACAGCTAAGTAAGTACACTAATATGGGACTGAGAGAGTACACTTATAACTATTGTTGCGAACTTGAGATATACGATGAAGTGCAATTTTTATGGAAACAAGCATGGTTACAATTGACGTGACATCGCATTGAGAAATTATTTGCAAAAAGCAAGCAAAATTCCAAGGGTTAGATGCATGCATCATATATTAATGCGACAACAAATTTTTTGGGGATCATGTGATAAACGTTTCCACTTTCCACTGCCAGCAAGAACATACGTATACCTCTGGGAGTTGCTCAAAACCTGCAGGTCGTTGTCTCATATTTCGTGCACCTTGAGACATACGGCCTTGTTGTTGGCGAGATGCACTATTTGCTCCAGCCGACGAAGCCTCTGACCCACTATCTGCAATTTGGTTGAGATAGTAGTAAATATGTAGTTTCATTTTTTTCGCATGCTGCTTAAATTTTGCAATAGAGAAGTATGAATTCTCAAGAACTAGATCTGCTTCAACAAGTATTTTTTTTGTGTGTGCGAAATCTGCTTCAACAATTTGGCGGAGATCTTTGATTTCAAGAGCTGGTCTTTTGAACCCTCGGAAGGAACAACTGGGCGCACGACGATTTTTCGCCTAAAGCACAAGAACCGATCGAGATGGGTTGAAGAGTACGGACGGAGACATACTTGCAGGAGTAGCAGCAGGGAGCGTCGTGCGTATGGCATCATGGATCGCTCTGGTGGGAGGTGCATGCCGACGAGAAGGGGAGTTGGACATGGCCATCTTGCGTGAGCGCTCACGAAGTTTTCGCCGGAAACGGCGGCGGTTCAGTTTCCTGCTTGATCGAGCTCCAATACGGACGTGAGTTTATGCACTTCGAGTTTTAACGATGTAACCTGATTACATAAAGCAACCTAATTAATAAAAGTGCCATCCAAGGTCGTTGTAGTATAGTGGTGAGTATTCCCGCCTGTCACGCGGGTGACCCGGGTTCTATCCCCGGCAACGGCGCCCTCTCTTTTGTTTCAGCAATTTTGCAGTTCTTCAGTAGGCAACGGCGAAATTTTAGGAGTTGGCGATGGCATCCAATGGCGAAATTTCTTCCCTTAATATCAACTTATCTGCTCGGACTTTTCACAGTGCGTTTCATCGATGCAGTAGAGATGAAAGTATGATGCGCTCCATGCATGATCGTGCTGGTAATCTAGCACTTGGATCAGGTATGTTTTGCTGGATGAAGGCTCCACGACTCCGGCCCCTCATACGTATATGCATGGACGGGTCCGCGTTACCGTGGCCGATCCGTGGTTCCAGGGATTTGAAACAAAGGGAATGAGCAAAGTGAGTCCATGGTTTACGACTTGTACTATTGGAGGCAATGCATTCTCTATTTTATGCATTTCGGCCTGAATAACAACATTCGGTTACATAAGCTCCTATGAGAGCAATGCATGGATAGTGCAGTAGATCATAGATCGATCGTCCACAGAATGGCAGTAGGTGATGAAAACAAGACACTAGTAGAAAACAGGGCTACCGTACGGCCCTGACCAGCCCATTAGTCCCGGTTCTTCAAGAACCGGGACCAATGAGCCCACGAGGCCCCGGCCGGCCCCCTGGGTTCACGAACCGGGTCTAATACCCTCATTGGCCCCGGTTCTTGAAGAACCAGGACTAATGGGCTGGTCAGGGCCGTACGGTAGCCCTGTTTTCTACTAGTGTCTTGTTTTCATCACCTACTGCCATTCTGTGGACGATCGATCTATGATCTACTGCACTATCCGTGCATTGCTCTCATAGGAGCTTATGTAACCGAATGTTGTTATTCAGGCCAAAATGCATAAAATAGAGAATGCATTGCCTCCAATAGTACAAGTCGTAAACCATGGACTCACTTTGCTCATTCCCTTTGTTTCAAATCCCTGGAACCACGGATCGGCCACGGTAACGCGGACCCGTCCATGCATATACGTATGAGGGGCCGGAGTCGTGGAGCCTTCATCCAGCAAAACATACCTGATCCAAGTGGTAGATTACCAGCACGAACCCAGGGGGCCGGCCGGGGCCTCGTGGGCATTGATCCTGGTTCGTGTGGAACCATTAGTCCCGGTTTGAGCCACAAACCGGGACTAATGGTCCTCGCTGCTGGCCCACATACGTATATGCATGGACGGGTCCGCGTTACCGTGGCCGATCCGTGGTTCCAGGGATTTGAAACAAAGGGAATGAGCAAAGTGAGTCCATGGTTTACGACTTGTACTATTGGAGGCAATGCATTCTCTATTTTATGCATTTCGGCCTGAATAACAACATTCGGTTACATAAGCTCCTATGAGAGCAATGCATGGATAGTGCAGTAGATCATAGATCGATCGTCCACAGAATGGCAGTAGGTGATGAAAACAAGACACTAGTACAAAACAGGGCTACCGTACGGCCCTGACCAGCCCATTAGTCCCGGTTCTTCAAGAACCGGGACCAATGGGGGTATTAGACCCGGTTCGTGAGCCCAGGGGGCCGGCCGGGGCCTCGTGGGCATTGATCCTGGTTCGTGTGGAACCATTAGTCCCGGTTCGAGCCACAAACCGGGACCAATGGTCCTCGCTGCTGGCCCACAACCATTGTCCCGGTTTGTGGCTTGAACCGGGACAGAAGGGGGGCTTTAGTCCCGGTTCATGCCACGAACCGGGACAAAAACTTGCCTACATATACCCACCGTCGCGGCAGAGCACTCCAGAGTGCTCTGTTTTGTCAAGCCGGTGAGGGGAGGGCATTTGGGTGCTCTAGTTCACCTCCTATGCACATGAGGTGTTCGATGAAATGCCCGAGCCAGACTAGTTACGCTTTCTCCTCTCGAAACTCGACCTCCGAGCTCCATTTTTAACGAGATTTGTCTGTATTTAGCGGTCCGTCACATCCCGTCCCCTCACCGTCTTCACCGCCGTCGATCGCCCGCGCCGATCTCATCGCCGACACCACCGTGGTGAGCCTCTTGTTCTTATCTTCTTTCTGAAAGCAAAAAATTCTGACTTTAGATAGATACTTGTCTAATTTTCTTACTTTTATTATTCCTTGTTATTATATAGTGCGATGGTTTTGGTATCCGCCCCCATCGGCCCTTGTCCTGTCTATGATTCATATGTGGTATATATTATCTTTTCATAACTATTTGGTTCATTTATTGTTTATGACAATTATGCCGACCAATGTGACATAGATTTTATTTATCTAGGAGGTTGCTGAACCGGAAATTCCAACCGACCCTATTATTGAGAGGTTAAATTTAGTTGAAGAAGAAAACAATTACTTGAAGGAAAAAAGAAGAAAAATTGAGGAGGAGAAGATGATATTGGAGTTGCATGTTGCGGATGTCGTCGATGATCACAAGATCAAGATGGATGCAATGCGGTTGAAGATTAAAAAGATTAGAAATATGCCATTCATACCGAGGCTTGGTATCATTATGCAGTTGGATCAGTTGTTACCTTGGTTGCGGTTATGATCGCATTTGTTTTTGCATTGGAATGTTTTACATAATTTCAATGTATAGTTTAATTAGATGCTCTGGAGAGCTATATGTTCTTCAATGAGAACTATGTATGTACTTTGGTTTTAATGCTCTGGAGAACTATGTATGTGCTTTGGTTTCAGAGTTCATTTCAAATGCTTTTCAACTTCATGGTCTTACAACTTTGAATGGTGCATTTTGAACACAGAAAAACAAGGGAGTTCAAATAAGTTCAAAAAAACTTGAAATCCCTTTGTAACAGATGGATTTCCGTATGAAACCCTGATATTTCGAAAGAGATTGTCTGTTTTGTACACGAAGTGCATCCAGTCTTTGCCGTAAGCCTCTCTACTTTCTTGCACATGCTATGTGGCTGAAATGATGATACCATGCCAACTTGGAACCTTTTTAGAGTTCATTTCAAATGCTTTTCAATTTCATGGTCTTATAGCTCAAAATAATTAGTAAATGCATGAAAAATAACAAATGAAGTCAGAAAGGGTTGTAAATTGATGATGTGGCTTTGAATGGTGCATTTTGAACACAGAAAAACAAGGGGGTTCAAATAAGTTCAAAAGAAATGAAATCCCTTTGTAACAGACGAGTTTCCGTATGAAACCCTGATACTTCGAAAGAGATTGTCCGTTTTGTACACGAAGTGCATCCAGTTTTTGCCGTAAGCCTCTCCAGTTTCTTGCACATGCTATGTGGGTGAAATGATGATACCATGCCAACTTGGAACCTTTTCAGAGTTCATTTCAAATGCTTTTCAATTTCATGGTCTTATAGCTCAAAATAATCAGTAAATGCATGAAAAATAACAAATGAAGTCAGAAAGGGTTGTAAATTGATGATGTGGCTTTGAATGGTGCATTTTGAACACAGAAAAACAAGGGGCACTAGTAGAAAAAGGGTCAAATCTGAGACACATTAGTGCCGGTTTGATTTTGAGCCGGCACTAATGTGTCCATTAGTGCCGGTTCCAACGGCTAGCCGGCCGCTTTCATTAGTACCGGTTCGTGGCAAACCTTTAGCACCGGTTTGTGCCACGAACCTGTACTAATGAAAGTGGTGGCAGGATGTTGTCAGTCTGGGGCCCCTCCAGCACCTTTAGTACTGGTTTGTGGCACGAACCGGTACTAAAGGTCATCGTACATAAACCCTTTGTCCACCCGAGCTCGCTCTGTTCTTCCCCTTTCCCCTCACTTCCTCTGTTCTTCCCCTCCCTTCCTCGAGATCATCACAAATTTTGCCCAAAATTTGTCAAGATTTGAAGGCCCCCATCCATTCAAATGATCACAAAGGTTAGCAACTTTGTCCTTTCATCTCTCATTGCTAGATTAGCTCTTGCAATGCTTTGTATAGTGATTCATTTGTGAGTTTAGTAATTTGGGAGGAATTATATGTGCTAGTATTTGATTTATATGCAATTTGAGGTCAAAAATAACACTTAGTTTGCATATGTAGGTGTGGTTTACTTAGTGCCTTCTAAATCTCCATCGTAACCACCGCCGATCGCCCGCACTGTCCCGTCTCCGGCACCACCTTGTGGTGAGGCTCTTGTTCATGAATGTTTTACATTACAAAATTGATGTTTGTGTGATTTGGATATATAGTTACTCGTATAATTATCTTACCTGTACGTTGTTTGTTATACATAGTACCATGGTTTTGATATCCGTCCCCGTCGGCCCTCGTCCTTATTATGATTCGGATGTGGTATATTCTCTTTTAATACTAGTTGTTGCATTTCGTGCTTATGACGAATTATGCCCATCAAGTTGACATAGATATTTTTATCTAGGAGGTATGTGAACCGGAAATTCCAACCGACCCTATTGTCGAGAGGTTAAATTTAGTTGAAAGAGAAAACGAGTATTTGAAAGAAAAATTGAAAAGAATTGAGGGGGAGAAGATGGAATTGGAGTTGCATGTTGCCGATGTCGTCGATGATCATAAGATCAAGATGGAGAAAATGCAATTGAAGATTAGAAAGATTAGAAAATATGCCATTGATAGTGTGGCTTGGTATCATTATGCTGTTGGATCAATTGTTACCTTAGTTGCGATCTTGATCGCATTTTTTGTTGCATTTAAATTCTTTAGCTAGAGAGTTATTTGTATGTTGCATTTAATAAAGTGTTGTATATGAACTTTATGTATGAACTTGTATTAATTTGGTCTATTCGATGTTGTGTATAATGAAGATACGAGCCGACAATGGATGTATGATGACCGATGCTCTCCTGGTTTCATTAATGGCGTGCATACTTTTCTACTTGCCGTTGAGGCAAACAAGCGGGCGGATGGTTTTATGCCTTGTCCATGTGCTGGCTGTAAGAATGGTCACAATTACTCTACGTCAAGAACCATTCACGTCCACCTATTTGAGTTCGGTTTCATGCCCCACTATAATGTTTGGACCAAGGACGGAGAAAGAGGGGTTATGATGGAAGACAATTAAGAAGAAGAGGATGCCGACATCTATCCTGGCCATGGGTTCCCTGAATACGATGATACAACAATGGGGGAAGAAGTTGAGCCGGCAATGCGGGAAGAAGTTGAAGAAGAGGCATCAGATGAGCCCGCTGATGATCTAGGTCGGGCCATTGCCGATGCAAAGAGAAACTGCACAAGTGATTTGGAGAGGAAGAAGTTGCAGCGCATGTTAGAGGATCACAAGAAATTGTTGTACCCGAATTGCGAAGCTGACAAAAAAAGTTGGGCACCACACTGGAATTGCTGCAATGGAAGGCAGAGAATGGTGTATCTGACAAGGGATTTGGAAAGTTGCTGGTAATGATAAAGAATATGCTTCCAAAGGACAACGAATTTCCCGAGAGTATGTATGAATCAAAAAAGGTTGTCTGCCCTCTAGGGTTAGAGGTGCAGAAGATACATGCATGCCCTAATGACTGCATCCTCTACCGCGGTGAGTACGAGGATTTGAACGCTTGCTCGGTATGTGGTGCATTGCATTATAAGATCAGTCGCGATGACCCTGATGATGTCGAGGGCGAGCGCCCAAGGAAGAAGATTCATGCCAAGGTGATGTGGTATGCTCCTATAATACCACGGTTGAAACGTTTGTTCCAAAACAAAGAGCATGCGAAGGCGATGCGCTGGCACAGAGAAGACCGTAAGAAAGACGGAAAGTTGAGAGTACCCGCTGACGGTTCCCAGTGGAGAAAATCGAGAGAAAGTATAGGGAGGAGTTTGCAGGTGACCAAGGAACGTATGGTTTGGTCTAAGCGCAGATGGCATTAATCCTTTTGGGGAGCAGAGCAGCAACCGTAGCACGTGGCCTGTGACTCTATGTTTGTATAACCTTCCTCCTTGGTTGTGCATGAAGCGGAAGTTCATTATGATGCCAGTGCTCATCCAAGGCCCTAAGCAACCCGACAACGACATTGATGTGTACCTAAGGCCATTAGTTGAAGAACTATTATAGCTGTGGAATGGAACATGTGTACGTGCGTGGGATGAGCACGGACAGGAAGAATTTGACCTAAAGGCGTTGCTGTTCGTGACCATCAATGATTGGCCTGCTCTCAGTAACCTTTCAGGACAGACAAACAAGGGATACCGCGGATGCAATTTGGACGATGCCGGCAGTATATATTTGGAGAGTTATAGGAAGAATGTGTACCTGGGACATCGTCGATTTCTTCCGAGCAGGCATCACTACTAGGAGAAGGGCTATAGATAGGATTGACACTAATGACGCACCAGGGAAGTAGTGCGCCACTACTATATACTAATGGCGCACCAGTTGGTGATGCGCCATTAGTGTGGAAGACACTAATGGCGCACCACACAAAAGGTGCGCCACTAGTGATATTTTTTTTCATTTTTACATACATACTAATGGCGCATCCCACCGAAGTGCGCCATTACTAGTTCTAACTAGTAATGGCGCACTACCGCGCGGTGCGCCATTAGTAAGCTTCCCCCCCACTCCACCTATTCCCCTCCCTCCCTTCCTCCCCACTCGACCTAATTTGCCCCAACCGTACGCCGCCGCCGCCGCCCCCTCCGTCCCCTCCGTCCCTTGCCGCCGCCGCCCCGATCCCCGTCGGAATCCACCCTCGCCGCCGACCCCGACCCCTCCGGCGACTGGCCGCACCCGCCCAGGTACCTCTCCTCCTTCCTCCTTCCTCC
>NC_041381.1:656013979-656022623 GCF_002162155.2 Triticum dicoccoides
CCTCCCCACCGTCAGCCCCGCCCCCAAGTCTGAAGCTCCCCGCCTCCCCACTGTCCTAGCACCCACGACGACGACACGAGGCCTCGCGCCCCCGCAGCCCCGTCGTCTCTGCTCCGGCTTCGGGCCTCCTCCCCTCTCCGTCGTCGCTCTCCCTGAAGGACCACTTTGCGCCCCTAAGCAACTGTCTGTTCTGCGGGTGCAGCGTCACCCCCGTGGCACGCCGTCTCGTGCCGGTGCTCAGCCCTTCCTCAGTTTCCCTCCATGTCTCCATTCATGGCTGCATCCACTCATTTCAACCGAGACTCTTCTCTCAGACCAATGTGTTTTCATACTGATATGGCAGGTTAGCAGTTGACGGGAGGAGGCTGGGAGCATTAGTACAGCAACCAATTCGCGGCAGGTGGAAGGTGAATTTTCTTCTGATATTTGTAACTGCACTAAAGTAGTCTAGGCATTATCGCTATGAAGTACGGAATACGATTTTTTCTTTAATTGTCATTACGATTGGACTTTATGTTATATATTTATACTGTAGATTCTTTTTTTTGTAACTCTGTGTACCCAAATCATAAATCTGCCCCTGCCAATATGTTGTTTTGTAATCTTCAATGTAAGTGTGTTAAATAGTTGGTGGGAATTTTTGGAATAAATTTGGTCTGTATAAGTTTGCGCTGGAGTACGTGCTGGACGTACTCCGTTTCGGGATCTGCCACTTTTGGTGGATGAATGTAGAAATTATTATACATCTGGTATAATACCATCAAAAAATGTTGTGTTAGCGCTGAACTTCAATTTTACAGTGTACACGGTGCTGATGTATGTCACATTTAAGTATGTTTGAAGTTCTTTATATTTATCCCATTTCGGATGTTCCTTTCTTGCATGTACTGTGTTTGCTACGTAGTGAAGGTAGAAATAAGTGAAATTATAGTTTGATCTGAGTTTCAAAGTAATTATAACAGCAGCAGTAAGTAATTATAACAGCAGCGGTTTGGTCTTCTTAGGTATACCATTGTTGAATAGCAAAGTTGTAGTTTAGTGCAATTGTACGTTGTGAGCCCTGCAAGTATTCTGTTTTGTTTGCCAAAAAAATATGTTGCTTCTTTAGTCTGAAGATTTACTGTGGGCTGTGTTGTTAGCCAAAAAGTTTTTAGCATCAGGTCAATCCATTTGGTGGCTTCCCTAGCATGAGATGATAGTAATTCTTGACAGCACAGCCAAAAAATTCTCATGTAGTATAAGTATTGCCTCGTCAGTGTGGTAAGCAGAGATGATAGTAATTCTTGTCGACGAGGATTTCTAAAGGTCAAACATAGTAATCTTTAAACAAGTTTATAGAGAAAATCATTTATATCTGCATTAAGAAGCATATACAGTATGAAAATATATCTCATGATGTATCTATTGATATACACTTGGTATTCTAAAATTCTAATGAGTCAATCTCAAGGGCCACCACAGCAGAACACAATTTAGTTGGAATATACCTAATGCAGCAGGAGATCAGCACTAACCTGTCTAGCTTGAACATTGCATTGAAGTGATTTTTGGTGTCAAATCACTCAAGCAGTAACTGAATTTTCAAACTGAACTTGACACAATACTATTCAGTTAATTTGCTTGGACAGTAGTATGTATGCTCATCACTTTATGTATGGTGTTATGCCCCGTTATCTCTGTTCAGTTAATTTTCCTGTTTCTAACTCTGAATCTGATATAAACCATACGGTTGGCATAAGTGATCTTTTGTATATGTGCGGATGCTTTGTTAATATAAAGCTATAGATGATGTTGTACTTGTGATGATGCTACTTGTGATCTTCTGAAATGACCCATTGGCGACTTCATTACACGGGGATAATGATATTGCAGGTACCACGAGAGGCCCTTGAGTTTGCCGGAATGTCGATTAACTTTCGTTCTGGCAAATTCGGGTACTCCATATGTCCTATTTTCAGCAAAGGTAATGCTGAAAGTTTCCGTGAATTTTAGCATGACTTTGCTAAAAATAGGACATATGGGGTACTTGCGACTAATGCATGTTATCATGCATGTTTTATGATTTGTTGTAAGGGTACTAATTGGTCTCTTCTGCTGCTTATCAGAGATGGTGGGAAGCAGCCACCGCCGCTCTGCGACACCGCAGTATGAGTTGGATGCTTCCGAGTTCTTCACTATCATACTTGAGACTTCAGTATCATCCATGACGCAGGTATATAAAACGAGAGATCTCCCCTTCACCCATCTCATTATGATATCTGTTGTTTGCTATCACTCATTGTCCCAAACTGCAGAGGCTGCCTGACAGTTTTATGAACATGCTGATGGGTGAAGATCCGCCAAATAATGTGAAGCTGTGACAGGCCGGCAGCGGGTGTCGCAGGCAATGGGATGTGGAGTTGGTGATCAAGGAGGGCCACATGTACTTGTCTCGTGGGTGGGAGAAGTTCTACCGTTTCTACGACCTGCGGCTGGGGTACTTCCTTCTCTTCAGGTATGACGATGACGCCACCATGCTCATCGTGAAGGTGTTCAACACGACTATGTGTCGCATGCGCTACGCTGACGATGATGATGTCGGTACGTTCTGCCTCTTCTTATTCCTCTACATTTGGCTTTATCTCACATCGATTGTTAACAGTCATTGTTGCATTTTGGACAGGTAATGGGAGCAGCAGCAGCGACACTAGCTACAGCCAAAGTAGCAGCGACTATGGTTGTAGCAAAAGCAGCAGCGATTCTGGCTATAGAGAAAGCAGCAGCGATTCTGGCAGCAACATAGACAACAAGAAGGATGATCCGGACTGGAGTGCAGGAGAAGAGGAGCAGAGTGGCGATGAGGAGCTGCAGGATGACGATGGGCATCAGGCTGAGGATGACCTAGCGCTGGTGGTGGCTGACCAAGGGTAAGAGATGGTGGTGGCTGACCATGGGCAAGAGATGGAGGTGGCTGAGGATGACCTAGCGATGGTCGTGCCCGAAGGTGGCCTCGTGATGGTGGTGGTGCCTGAAAATGACCATGCACTGGTGGTGGCGCCGGCGATCCCACAGCTGGGCGACATGACCACGTCAATTGTGGTAGAAGACTACATCCCACTGCCTCCACTGCCTCCACCGCCTCGCCGCTCTTGGCGCATCAGGCTGAGGAAGGAGAAGGAGAAGGAGAAGAACAGTGCATGAGAACTGAACTTTGTCAGGTATGTCAGATCTCCTATAGGTTAGTTATCCAAAATGATATATATATATATATATATATATATATATATATATATTATATATATATACTTAGTTACCTATGTTATCTCTAATATGCTTAGTTTCCTATAGGTTACCTTCATTTTTACCTAAGTTGGCTCTAATATGCTAACTTAGAGCTTATATGCTTAGTTTCCTATAGGTTAGCTCCAAAATAACTTAGCACAAAATGATCAAGTTTACATAATAAGCTTATAGTCTTATTCTTATTCTTCTTCTTTTCCAAAATGACATAGGTTAGCTTCATTTTACCTAAGTTGGCTCTAATATACTAACTTAGAGATTATATGCTTAGTTTCCTATAGGTTAGCTCCAAAATAACTTATGTTAGCACAAAATGATCAAGTTTACATAATAAGCTTATAGTCTTCTTCTTATTCTTCTTCTTTTCCAAAATTCTTCTTATTCTTCTTCTAGTGTTCTTCTTCTTCTAGTATTCTTCTAGTCTTCTTCTTTTTCTTCTTCTAACTTCTTGTTTATCATTTTGCAGATTTGATTTAATTCACGGAAGCTTGCATGGATGGAGTGCTTATTTTCCATTTGTGTTTTTATTTTGTATCAATGTGAAACTTTTATGAATTGATGGATAATGGTGTTGGATGAACAATGTGAAACTTTTGTAATATGTAACGATGGAACTATGTGTTGGCTATGTATGTATATATCACTACTAGAAAAAGGGCTATAGATGGGATTGACACTAATGGCGCACCAGACAAGCGGTGCGCCATTAGTATATACTAATGGCGCACCACCTTCTGATACGCCATTAGAGTTGAAACTACTAATGGCGCACCTGGCCCAAGGTGCGCCATTAGTATCAATTTTTTTTAAACTAGTGCGCCTGTCCAAACATACTAATGGCGCATCCAGACTGAGTGCGCCATTACTAGTTGTAACTAGTAATGGCGCACCTGTCGGAAAGTGCGCCACTAATGTTGTTTTTTTATTATATTTTTATTCCTTTTTTTGCAAAACTACTAATGGCACACTGTTCCACCGTTAGTATATTTTTTTTGCAAAACTACTAATGGCGCACCACCAGAAGGTGCGCCATTAGTAACCTGGATTACTAATGGCGCATTTAGAGTTGGTGTGCCATTAGTAAGTGGGTGGACAGCCTCTCCTACCCACACTCACTTTCTCCCCACTTTATTCTCTCCACCTCCTCCTTGTCTCGGGTGCCTCCTCTTTTTCACCTCATTTCCACCATAGATTCATTCAAATTAAGTGGTTAAATTACCTTGTTTTGATAGGTAAGTAAGGGGGGAAGCTATATTTATGTTGTTCTCCCTACAACAATGTGCACATGCACTTTTTATGGCCTAGCTAGATCTATGTATGTTTGTGGTGTTGCATATGTTTGTGGTGTTGCATATGTGTTTGTGTTTGGAGGTGTACCGGTATTTGAGATGCGATAGTTGCCAATATTTTGCCGAAATGTTGATTCATTTCCGTTTCGGCGAGAATTTTGGCATTAAGCATTCTTTTTGGTCCTATTTTTAGTGAAAGTCATGCCAAATTTTTTCGTGGTTCTAAAATATCGTTTTGCTCTACCCCGTAGGCGACCATGGTCCGCACGATGACCGAAGGCATCGTGAATAGGTTTTTGAGGTCCGCGAAGGCCGAGATGCTTCAAAAGAACGAGACGGAGATAAGATGTCCGTGTCGAAGATGCAAGCTGATGAGCCTTATTGCGGACCCGGATTCCGGGCAGGTGCGGGACTACCTGCTCTTGCGTGGTTTCATGGATGGCTATCGGTGGCAAGGTGATGAAGATGACTACGAAGTCGTCCATGGGGGCCGGGCAAGAAATAAGGAAGGGCAGCAAGACAACCACCGCGGCTCGGGCGGGCGAGAAGACGAAGAATCCCCAGGAGATGATCACGACGGTGATGCTGTACACAGTCATCATGTAGAAGATGCAGGACATGATGATGAGGAAGATGCCGGAGCAGACGACGAGCATGATCATGAAGATGATGATGCCGGCTCAGCAGACGACACTAGACCATCGATGGGCTGGGTGCAGGACCCTCATATTCAAGAGCTGCTTCTCAAGCAGACGGATAACGCAAGAGCTGCCGCCCGAGAGAAAGCCAAGATGGATCAACTTGAGTTAGACGCGGTTACTCCATTGTATGAAGGATGCAGGCCCGAGGATACCCGCCTGAAAGTAACGCTCATGGCTCTGGAGATGAAGGTAAAACACAAAATGACCGACGCATGCTTCGACGGGAACATGTCATTCTGGCACGAACGTCTTCCCAAGGGGAACAAGTGCCTGACCAGTTTGGAGGAGGCGAAGAAAATCGTGTGTCCTCTGGATTTACCGCACGTGAAATACCATGTGTGCATGAACAATTGCATCATTTATCGGGACGAGCACGCGGAGTCTACCTTATGTCCGGTGTGCGGCGTCACTCGATACAAGAAGAGGAAGAAAGCTCCTCGAAAAGTGGTGTGGTACTTTCCGATCACTCCTCGTCTGCAGCGGTATTTCGCGGACCCTAAGGTAGCAAAGCTCCTGCGTTGGCACGCGGATAGGGAGGAGAAGAAGCGAGAAGATGACGCAAATGATCCGGAGATAGATAAAAAAGCCAAGATGCTGAGTCACCCTAAGGATGCGAGCCAGTGGCAAGCGTTGAACTTCGAAGACCTAGAATTTGGGAACGATCCAAGGAACATCGTGCTGGGCGCGAGCACCGATGGAGTCAATCGTTTGGCAGCCAGAGAAGCACACATAGCACCTGGCCTGTGTTTGTGTGGATGTACAACCTTCCCCCCTGGTTGTGCATGAAGAGGAAGTACATTCACATGAGTATGCTAATTGAAGGACCGAAACAACCAGGGAATGACATCAATCTGTATCTGGGGCTGCTGAAAGAGGAGCTTGACACGCTGTGGAAAACGCCAGCCAATACGTGGGACGCCGCAGAGAAAGAATAGTTCCCTATGAGAGCCGCACTGCTCACGACGGTGCACGACTATCTCGGTTACGGATATCTCGCGGGGCAGGTAGTCCACGGATTTTCTGGATGCGTAAGGTGCATGGATGACACAACGTATCGCCAGCTAGATAGAGATCCTGGGTCTTCGAAAACCATGTTCATGGGACATCGAAGGTGGCTTCGCGACGATGACCCATGGAGGAAACGCAAGGATCTGTTCGATGGTGAAACCGAACCCCGAAAACGCCCGTGTACGAGGAGCGGCGAGGAAATAGACAAGCTGTTGAAAAATTGGAAAGACTGCCCACTGCCGGGAAAGAAGCAAAAGGCGCCAGAGCCACTGCTGAAGGTATGGAAAACGAGGTTTGTTTTCTGGGACTTGCCGTACTGGAAGATCCACCGTGTGCCTCACAGCCTTGATGTCATGCATATCACGAAGAACGTGTGCGAGAGTCTGCTTGGTACCCTGCTCAACATGCCAGAGAGGACCAAAGATGGGCCGAAAGCAAGGGCAGACTTGAAATCAATGGGCATCAGGCAGGAGCTTCACGCTAATGATGATGATGACGATGATGATGATGATGAGGCGAAGCAGGACACAGTAAGTCGTCGCAAAGGCAAAAAGGCCAAGAAGACCGGAAATGACTACCCTCCCGCGTGCTTCACTCTAAGTCAGGAGGAGATCGAGCAGTTTTTCACCTGCCTCCTAGAAGTAAAACTTCCTTACGGTTACGCGGGGAAGATAAGCAGATACCTAGACCCAGTGAAGCAGAAGTTCAGTGGGATGAAGTCTCACGACTGTCACGTGCTGATGACGCAGATACTTCCAGTTACAATCCGTGGGATCATGGACGCGCACGTCCGTGAAACGCTATTTGGCCTATGCAACTTTTTCGACGTCATCTCTCGGAAGTCGATTGGCGTGAGGCAACTCAGAAGGCTACAGGAAGAGATCGTGGTGATACTATGCGAGCTTGAGATGTACTTCCCGCCCGCATTCTTCGATGTTATGGTGCATCTGCTGGTCCATATAGTGGAGGATATCATCCAACTCGGGCCGACATTCCTGCACAGCATGATGCCGTTCGAAAGGATGAATGGTGTCATCAAAGGATACGTTCGCAACATGTGACGTCCAGAGGGAAGTATAGCCAGGGGCTTTCTGACCGAAGAGTGCATCTCCTACTGCACGAATTATCTAGGCATCAAGAACCCCATTGGTCTGCCCGTCAACAAGCACCTCGGCAGGCTCGCTGGATGGGGTCACCGTGAGGGTCGCCGCGAAATGCATGTCGACTTAGAGGGTCGACTCGCCGACTTTGAAAGAGCAAACCTAGTCGCGCTACAACACATAGACGTGGTCAATCCTTGGGTGGTAGAGCACAAAACCTTTATTAAGAAAACGTACAATGACCAAGGCCAACAGAGGACGGACGGAGATATAATCAAAAAGCACAACTCATGTTTCACGCGTTGGTTCAAGAAGAAGCTTCTGTCGTACCCTTTACATGAGGATTATTCCACGGAAGAACAACTCATATTCACCTTGTCACAGGGCGCCGAGCACAACCTGATGACCTATGAGGCGTACGATATCAACGGCTACACATTCTACACCGAGGCCAAGGAAATGAAGAGCGATGGTTATCAAAACTCCGGGGTAACGATGGAATCCTACACCGGTAATGACAAGGACAGATACTACGGAAGGATCGAGGAGATCTGGGAGCTGAGCTACGCTGGAGAGAAGGTCCCGATGTTCCGTGTCAGATGGGTGAAGAGCGTCCTAAAAGAATACCAGTATTTCACCACCATGGTTATACCCGAAGCCAAATCCAAGACCACGGGCGCAAACGTCACCGCGAAAAATGAGCCATGGGTACTAGCTTCCCAAGTTGACCAATGCTTCTTCATTACCGACCCGTCAAAGCCCAGTCATGTTGTCGTGAGGAGAGACAAAAGGAAGATCATCGGAATGGATGGAGTAGCCAATGAGCAAGACTTCGACAAGTACAGCGACCCGAGGATCGAACATGACGACGACGATGAAGTAGCAGCATACACCACAAGAAGAAGCAGGACCACCCTACCTAAAGGACGTCCGTTCCACAGAAGAACTCCATTTGCGAAAAAGAAGGGCAAGAAGATTGTGAACAGATAGCTAGCTAAGATCGATTGTATTTAAATCGTAGCCTTCATTTCTCGATTGTATTTCATGGGCACTTTTTGAACTATCATGAATATTTTTAAATTTTATGGACACTCGATCTCGATCCCCCTCCATCTCGATCGCTATCCCACCTCGCCAGATCCGGTCCACCTCGCCGCCGAGCACCCCCCGGTCCACCGGTCACCGCCGCCGACCCCCCGCACCCTCGATTCCCCTACTCAACCGCCGCCGCCGACCCCCCGCACCCCTCCCCTACTCAACCGCCGCC
>NC_041381.1:656022678-656034742 GCF_002162155.2 Triticum dicoccoides
CCGCCGCCGACCCCCCGCACCCTCCCCCGCTCCACCGGCATTACTGTTTGATGATATTTTTTAAAAAATTATTACTGTCTTATAAAAAAATATTACTATTATGATATAAACAAGTTTGAACATATTTAAACACAAATAAGTATCAAACAGCATTTTAAATGCATAAAAAAATTGTGGAGCCTAGGAATCGAACCCAGGACCTCCTGGTGTGAGAACTGGCTGCTGACCAGTCGAGCTAGTAGAGGGAACTTGATGTGGATCAGGTCAGGTGGAAGATAACCTGTTGGCTCGAGCAGAAATAAAAAAAATACTAATGGCGCACCAGGGTGAGGTGCGCCATTAGTATGGATGTACTTATGGCGCACCGAGGGGTGGTGCGCCATTAGTATTGTGCCGCCCCCATCCATATTTCCTCCCCGGCCCAAACCTATCCCCTCTCTCTCCCTCGCCCTCGCCCTCGATCCCCTTCCCCTCTCCTCTCCCGACGCCGCTGCCCCGCCGCCTCGACGCCGCCCCGACGCCGCCTCGACGCCTCGACGCCGCCTCGACGCCGCCTCGACGCCTCGACGCCCCGACACCGCCACGACGCCTCGATGTCGCCCCAACGCCGCCTCAACGCCTCGACGCCTCAACGCCTCTCCTGCTCGCCGCGGCCGCGGCCGCCGCGCTCGTCTGGGGCGCCTACTTCTGGGTGGTCATCGCCTCGTTCCGCCTCCCGGAGCCCGGGGCCCTCGGGTGCCGGCCCGACGGCGAGGGCTCCTGGGCCATCGGGGTCTTCTACGGCAGCAGCCCCTTCCACCTCCGCCCCATCGAGCTGGTGAGGAGCCTCGAGCTTCAAGGTTGTGTGTGTTTGGTGTGGGTTTTGACTTTCGAGGAGGCGCTGGGATGCTCACTGCTATTTTGATTTGGTTCGCGCAGGAAGGGAAGAGCAGCGCCAACGGCTCCGCGTGGCCGGTGGCCAACCCAGTGCTCACCTGCGCCTCCGCCACCGACGCCGGCTACCCCAGCAACTTCGTCGCCGACCCCTTCCTCTACCTCCAGGTACGGTCCGTCAACCCCGTGGAATTGCGCTCTACTGCGTTGTACATGTACAGACATCTTGCGAAATTTATGGCGTCAGGGCTGCAACAAATCCGTGAGCTGCGAAATTCAGGTTGACTGGGTGGATTTTGGTGGCGGTTGCGGTGTTTCTGAATTCAGCTCCTCTGCAAGTGAGGATTGGGAAGGGCTTGCGGTTTGACTCTCGGATGCTTGGGACAGGATTTGGGACTGCGATGTCTAGTCGGGTAGCTGGATATGGTGTTCTGACGGTGTGTTATTAGTATGTGAAAGACATTGTATGAACTGCTCTAGTTGGGGATGCAAAATTAACTAGTAAGCCTGGTGCGTACTGAATTGCCAGTGCACCATGAACAATTTGGCTTGATAACTTTACTTGGGGAGGACTGCTACCTTGTTTATACTGAAACATGTCTTCATGGCATAATTGAACACTTTAGCTATTAATCCTATAATTTGATTGTCAAACAGGCTAACTACCACTGGAACATGCTTGCATGAAAAAGAATTAGTGCGATTCTCAAATGTATTTTGAAGGAAATGTAGCTTCTGAAATGCTGCTGATTTGGTTGATGGTTTCAGACTTTCATGCACCAAAGTACCAAACAAAAGCACGTCATTAGCGTGCTTGTACACTCCATGACAACACAAGTGGATTTGCCCAACAAAATAGTTTTTATAAGGCCCAGAACCACAGTTGAGGATATTTATGTGTGCAATTCTCTATTTTAGATGATATTTATGTTGGATTTCATACAAGACACCTAAACCATGTTTCTTACTAATATTTTTTATCAATCTAGAAATGCAATTTTCATGGATTATATGCTTGGAGTTATATTCATAGAATTGCATTCTTGAGTCGAGAAAGAACTTCATGCGATGTGCCTTCTGCATTCTTTTCTACTTACCATAATATGTGCCTTCTGCATTCTTTTCTACTTACCATAACTTGTTCCTTTGTGCACCATAAGTAAAACTAGCTAATTTTATGAAAATGTATCATGTCACTGTCCGTGACTCTCTCTTTTTAAGTCCACATTCTGTTGGTGGCTCGGTTAACTCCTAGGGTTTTAGCAGTTATGTATAAAAAACATAGAAAAGCCCGGCGGAATTAACTTTGGATTTTCTGCATTTAACTAAAAAACCCATAAAGAGTACAGTTCATTATTGAATAAAATAAAATGGCAGTTTATTTAGAAATTTGGAGCAGTTGTTCTATGGTGTTTTTAGCACAAAAAGTCTGATTATATAAGCAAAAACAATTGTTAGCTTTTAGATGTTGTGGTGGTTCACTTGGGGGTATGTGTAGCAGTTAGCAAAAACAGAGGACTAAAGTGCTCTTGTTTGGCAAACCAGTGCATGCATGCCTTTTTTCTTCTTCATTTTTTTTCACTAACGACGAATGCTGGCAACTCGACAGCAGCTAGCTAGCAGGTGTTCCTTTACAAGCATAGTAGAGCATAGTATGGATTCTAATGTTTAACTCTGACTAAACAGGTTCTGCAAACGGTCTTTTACTGCACTTGACTGAAGAAGTAGGTGTCTGCTATATCCTGCACTTGAGGTGAGTTGTATTCTCAGGTTTACATTGCAATGGGCACTCTACTTGTAAACACAAATTCAGATTTATATACTATATGCTGGCATGACTGTTTTTATTAGGTAGGACAGTGCAGTAGTTGATGTATCTTGGGTTGATTATAAAGTTGCTTGGGTTTAATATTACCCAGCATGATGATGTATCAATGTAGCGTTAGCATATGATCCAAGTGCTAGTACTGCTAGTAAATAGCTAATACAGTTAATGAAGAAGAAAAAAAACTGCTAGTACAGTTAATGAAGAAGAAAAAAAACTGCTACTACTGCTAGTAAATAGCATCAGACTGAATGTCTTTTATATATGGCCAATACAGTCTGATGGACAATACAGTTATTGAAGAAGAAAAAAAACTGCTAGTACTGCTAGTAAATAGCATCAGACTGAATGTCTTTTATATATGGTACTGCTAGTAAATAGCTTCTTCTATATACTAATTTGCATCAAAGTGTAGAACAAAGCATCAGACTGAATAACTAACAGTGGGTAATTAACCTAACTATTCATTTTTCCTTAGGTTAATATTAAAATGTCCAGTGTATATATATTTGAAAATGATTGCTGCTAGATGTTAATTTGCTGGTACTAGCTAGAATTTGGCACTGAAAAGCAAAAGCAAAAGCTAATTAACTGCTGGGTAATAGCACTCGTACTAGGTAGCTAAAATATGTGTTCTGAAACACTGAGAGCAGAAACACTTACTACATACATATGCTCAAGAAACACTTACTAACCAGAAAAGGTTTTGACTTGAAATGTTAATAACACAGAGAGCACCACAAGTTAAACACCTCAATCTGTTAGTATTTGTCTGCATTTTCACACATTCTTCTTGTATCTGATCCAGTGTTGCTTGTAGTGGTTTGTCCAAAATGTTGAATGATACTGCTTGGAGATGCATATATTGTTTCACCTCTTCACATGCCAATGTATTTTCCATGTTGTGATGGAGGCCGTTTTTGCCTTGTCCACCCGAGAGGCCCTTGAGTTTGCTGGAATGTCGATTAACTTCCGTTCCAGCAAATTCGGGTACTCCATATGTCCTATTTTCAGCAAAGGTCATGCTGAAATTTTCCGTGAATTTTAGCATGACTTTGCTAAAAATAGGACATATGGGGTACTTGTGACTAATGCATGGGCCGGGGTACTTGTGACTAATGATGAAGGTTAGGCTTTTAGGGTGCCTCGGCGTCGAAAAACCCTCAATGATAAAAGCTTAGCTTTTAGGATGCCTCAGTGTCGACAAACCCTAAATGATGAGACCATGATCTTGTTCCTTGACAATAACCAACTTTTTAACCAAACTTTGTTCCTATTTAGAGAGAAACATGGCCAACAACGATGAGGCCGGGGGTTCGGGCGGCAAGGCATTCTGGGAGCTGTCCCAGGAGCTGGAGGAACAACCTCACTTGTATGAGGACGCCGCCTTCCCCACCGATCCTGGGACCACTGATGGTACCGCCAAGGATGACCCCACTGATGCCACCACTGATGGTGCCGCCGAGGATGCCACCACTGATGATGGCGGCGCACGCATAGATGGCAGCCAACCGAAGAGGCAACGGAAGGACCGGCGCCCGACCGTGCTCCGCACCCTCAAGGAGGAAGTTACTGAAGTGGACTCCGACGGGAATCCAACGGCGCCCGAACGAATAGTCAAGGGGTACTCGCTTCAACTCGGGTGCATTCTCCGGAGCACCGTCTCGATCAACACCGAGAACCTGAGGCATCCTGACTGAGGGAATTTGCGCAACCTCCTCTTCACGAAGCTGCACGAACGATACAAGTTCCCCGCTGAATTTGAAAAAACGAGCCTCAAAGGGAATAAAGTGAACAATGCTGCCCTCATGAAGATGAGCAAGGCCCTGTCTACTTGGAAAAGCAATGTGAAGAGAATGATCGAGAAAGGTGAGAGTTATGAGAAGATCAAGGAGAAAAATCCTTCGATCACCGAAGATAACTACAACGACTTCAAGATCAATTGCTCGAGCACCGCAAACTCCCAATCAAGTCAGTGGGGGAAAGAAATGCGGGAGCTGAACTTAGTGGAACACACACTCGGTCCCGGCGGTTACAAAGTGGCGGAGCCTATATGGGACAAGGAGGAGGCGGACCGTGCCGAGCAGGGCCTACCGCCCCTCTTCGATAAATACGGTGACAAGCAGACCAGGAACTTTGTCAGGGCCCGGTACAAGAAGGACCCGAAAACAAAGGAGCTTACCACGGATCCGAAGACCAGGGCGCTTGAGCTTGTTCTGGTAAGGAATACACCCCCGCGTAATTAGCTCCATATGGTTGCATTCTAATTAATGAAGCCAAATTTCTAAATGGTTCACATTCCTTCCGCAGGCGACTGAAAGCAGTAGCGCGGGGTCGACTAAGAGCAACCCTTGGGACACCACTCTAAATAGGGCATTGAATGTAATGAAGAACAAGGATAAGCTCAGTAAGCCGACGTCAGCTGGTCGTGTGGCCGGCAAAGGCTTGTCGACAAAATGGTCGTCATACTATAACAATGGTGGGCAAAAGGAGAAAAAGACCAGCTCGGAAAGCCAGGCGCGCGAGGTTCAAGAACTCAAGGCACAGGTGGCGCGGATTCCGGAGATTGTCCAAGAGCAAGTGCAACAACAACTCGGAGCGACGATCACCGCCATTGTGCCTACCTTGATCGAGGGGTTGAGTGCGTGGATTGCGGGCGGCAAACAGGGGCTGCCCCCGATTCCTAGCTTCACGGCCAGCAACTCGCAGAATGCGATGGCGGGGCCATTGGTGTCTCCGGCGGAGGCGACATTGGTGTCTCCGACGCCGGCACGGGAGCTTAATGCACCCGGGTGTACGCCGGCCGGCACCTCTGCAGCAAGCGGTCCCTCCGTCAACTGCATGCCCGCTGTTGGCGGTGCTTCGACATTAGCCGAGCTCGACGCCATCATCATGGTAACTAATTAAGCCTCTCTCGGCCGAGGACTTCATCTCATTGCCTTTGACTGGGCATCCCTGACGCCCTACATGTTTTCGCAGGGCGCCGCCGACGTTCTGTGCACTCTCCCGCACTTCGTGAACAACGAGTTGGTCGATGTCGCCAAGGGCAAAATCATTCAACCGGGCAACCCCTTGTTCCACGGTACCCAGATGCCACCCAACTTGTTTAGGGTTGAACTGGTTCGGGTGCTGCCAGGCTGCGACGAGTTGTTACCTCTGATTCGACCCGTCTGGGCCGACAATGATGAAGTGATGACCCTCAGCGCCTGCCTGAGCTGGCCCCTGCTTTGGCCGAAGAGCCAGATTCGTTTGGGGGCGGGGGACACCACCCCAAAGACAACACCGCCAGTCGTGCCGGCGCCAAGTCGGCCCCGTGGCAAGACCGCCGCAACGGTGCCGGACATCCCTATGCCATTGGATCCAAACATGCATATGGCACAGGATCAGAACGACGACAACGACGATACATTTGGCAATGTCGATCAGTACTTTGCCGATCATGGGTACAATGGCGACTTCATGGGGCCTCCTTCTCAAGAACCCAACCCAACAAAAGATGTGCGCGATCTAGTTGGTACCGCGGAGAAGCCAAGTTGCAACAGGCGTCGTCTGCCGTTCAGCTCTCGGGAGACGCCTCCAGCTGCCGACTTCACCGAGCCTCAGATAGGCGAGGTGCGAAATATTATCAGCCCCAACACACTCAAGAAGGCGGTCTGTGAGCAGAACTCGGTCCCATTACAGGAGAAGAAGAAGGCACGCAAAAGAAAGACTAACAAGGGTGTGAGCCAGCCGGCACCGAGTATGATCCGTGCTCAGGACGGGCCACCTTCACCTAAGGATATCTCGAGGAGGGTGCATGTGGCGGGTAGGGCGATGCTACCAACAAATATGCTCAATGCTGCAACCGGTGCTATGCGGAGTCTGCATGACAGTGTTCTTTCTTTGGGGAAGCGGCGTCTCAGAGAGAAGGATGTGGCATACCCGGTTTTCGCGGCCAAGGTGCCATAGGGCAAGGGCTTTGTGGATAACTCCATCGGGCGTACGATCGTCCTGCGGTTTGATGACATCCACGCTATGTTGAACCTTCATCCGCTGCACTACACCTTCGTTCGGCTATTTTCGCTGAGTATGGAGATGCGGATCATTCGCGACAAGACCCCAGACATCGTGATAGTCGACCCCTTCTACATGCGTGCCAAGATCTTGGGCAGCGCTGGGGACCGGCAAGTCGCGAGTTCTTACCTCGAAGTCGTCATTCTGGCAAACCAAGATAGGGATAACTTCCTCGTGCCTTACTTTCCCGAGTAAGTCCTCCCCTCACCCGGCCCGTAACATATGAATTCTTACATTTCGATCGTTTTTCTTTTAACATTCCGTGTTTTCTGCAGTGACACACATTGCACGCTCATCCTCCTAAGCCCCAAATATTCCATGGCCACGTATTCCGACCCGGACCGTCAGTCGAACGTAGACTACACAAATGTCAAGAAGGTTCTTGATGATGTTCTCCCCGGCTACGCCAAATCTGGAGGCACCTTCACCAGGCCTATTCGTAAGTACGGCAAGCATGTGTTCTCCCACAATACGACGTTCTACTGCGTCAAGCAGCCGCCTGGCGGTCAGAAGGGTGCCTACTACGCCATCCATCACATGTGGGCGATCGTACGGGACCATCATCAACTTCTGCTACCGAGTAAACTCAAAGATTGGGCCGCGAGCGTGTCGGCAATCCAGGACGCGGACATCAGACAAGAATTCTTTAGCATCCAGTCGGAGTTTGCGAAAATCATCCATCAAGATGTCCTTCGTACCTCGGGGAAGTTCTACCTCAGAAATCAACCGTCGAACAGTGACATCGACACAATGCTACAAATGCAGGCTGACAACGCCCGTTATTTCATGACTCCCACGATAGACGGCGGCTTCATCCACGCTCCGGTCCCTTGAGTCGAGTCGAAAGCAGTGATGCTGTGTCTAGTTCTGAAACATCGCTTGGCTCATGTTGTAATTAAACTTTAATGAACTTGTAGTATGTCTCTTTGGTTTCGAGAGTCGTTCAACTTAGATGTAATCCATGCTATTAATGTCTTGCTTTTCTCTTCCGATCGTTCTATTGCATACTTATATATTGCTTATGTATTGTCTGTGAATTGGTACTAACGTTTTGTTTGGCTAGTGCATAGCGATGCCGTCGTATGTCGTGTACAAGGGTAAGGTTCCCGGAGTCTACGACGACTGGGAGGAGTGTCGGAGACAGGTTCACCGATTCAGCGGTAACAGTTACAAAGGGTACACCACTAGGGCCGAGGCCGAATCTAGATACGCCCGCTATCTAGCGGGAGAGGGGAGGGAGCGTTGGAGTAACCGGATGAAGACGAGTTTCATCGTGATGATGCTCATCGTGATGACCGCAGCTCTCTTCTATGTGATGGTAGTTTAGATGATCGATATCGACTTGTAATGTGAAGACAAACTCGCTACTCGCGGTCTCGAGATTTGTAATATAATGTTCTATCTTTGTTCGGTTTTTTCAATTCGGAGACTAATATGATGAATTGTATTCGGAGACTAATATGTTGAATTGTATTCAGAGACTAATCTTCTATTGTATTCGATGAATCTGTTGTTGATGTGTGCTGTCTATATTTTGTCCAATTATACATTTTGTAACCTGTGCAAAAAACAGAAAAATAAAAAATAAAAAAAATCTAATATTCATACTAATGGCGCATCACATCACAGTGCGCCATTAGTATGCCAAAGGATACTAATGGCGCATCATTAAACAGTGCGCCATTAGTATGCCGAAGTTGCTAGTGGCGCATCTTGTTGTTGTGCGCCATTACTATGCCAAAGCACCTGGGTATACATGGCCCCCTGGGAGGCATACTAATGGCGCACTGTTGTATATACTAATGGCGCATCTGAGGTCCGCCATTAGTATACCAGATACTAATGGCGCACCAGTGGTGCACCATTAGTAAAATATACTAATGGCGTGGCACTAATGGCGCACCACTAATGCGCCATTAATGGCCAAATTAGGTGCGCCATTAGTAGGCCTTTTCCTAGTAGTGTATGATGGAACTTGTGTGTTGGCTATGTATGTATATATGATGGAACTTGTGTGTTGGCTATGTATGTTATATGGATGCTTGTTGTATATATATGTGTTGGATATCTCATAGGTGAAATAGTGACCTGACATTAAGAAGAAGAAAAATTAAAAAAATTGTTACTAATGGCGCACTACTATGTGGTGCACCATTAGTATAGAAGACACTAGTGGCGCACTGTGGGCAAAACTAATGGCGCACTGCATGGTGCGCCATTAGTATACCAAATACTAATGGCGCACCAGTGGGCCATTAGTAAAAAATACTAGTGGCATGATACTAATGGAGCACCGGTAGTGCGTCATTAGTAGGCAAAACCGGTGCGCCATTAGTAAGCCTTTTCCTAGTAGTGCATCCCGTAAGAAAGAAAGGCAAGCATTTCAAAGGTGAGGCGGATCACCGGACGAAGCCTCGCCACCGTACTGGTGCTGATGTACATGATATGGTCAAGGATTTGATGGTAATCTTTGGAAAGGGTCCTAGCGGACAACCTGTTCCGAAGGACGCTGACGGACGCGCGCCCATGTGGAAGAAGAAATCTATATTTTGGGACCTGTCCTATTGGAAAGACCTAGAGGTCCGCTCCGCAATCGACGTGATGCACGTGACGAAGAATCTTTGCGTGACCCTGCTTGGCTTCTTGGGCGTGTATGGGAAGACAAAAGATACACTAGAGGCACGGGAGGACCAGCAACGTATGCACGGAAAAGACGGCATACATCAGGGTCAGGCCAGCTATGCTCTTACCAAAGAAGAGAAGGAAATCTTCTTTGAATGCCTGCTCAGCATGAAGGTACCATCTGGCTTCTCGTCAAATATAAAGGGAATAATAAATATGGCAGAGAAAAAGTTCCAGAACCTAAAGTCTCATGACTGCCACATGATTATGATGCAACTTCTTCCGGTTGCATTGAGGGGGCTTCTACCGGAAAACGTTCGATTAGCCATTGTGATGTTATGTGCATTCCTCAATGCAATCTCTCAGAAGGTAATCGATCTAGAACTCATACCAAGGTTACAGAATGATTTGGTGCAATGTCTTGTCAGTTTCGAGTTGGTGTTCCCACCATTCTTCTTCAACATCATGACGCACGTCTTAGTTCACCTTTGCGAAGAGATTAATGTTTTGGGTCCTATATTTCTACACAATATGTTCTCCTTTGAGAGGTTCATGGGAGTCTTGAAGAAATATGTTCATAACCATGCTAGGCCAGAAGGAAGCATTGCGAAGGGCCATGAAAATGAGGAGGTCATTGAGTTTTGTATTGACTTTATTCCTGACCTTAAGCCGATTGGTGTTCCTGCATCGCAGCATAAGGGCAGACTGGATGGAAAAGGCACGCTAGGAGGGGATCATAATATGTATGGACGGGCATTCTCTCACTGAAGCACACTACATAGTTCTACAGAATTCCGCCTTGGTGGCTCCGTATATGGAGGAACACAAGAATTTTCTACACTCCAAACACCCGGAGAAGTCCGACGACTGGATTACACGTGAACAAACGAGGACTTTCACCGGTTGGTTGCAGAAATGTGCCATGCATGATGGTGATATTGAAGATGACATGTACTCGCTGTCCTAGTTACCATCTTCGAATATAATGACTTTCAAAGGGTACCAGATAAATGGGAATACATTTTACACGATCGTCCAAGATAAGAAAAGCACCAAACAAAACAGTGGTGTCCGCTTTGATGCAACAACCAACAGGGGAAAGGAAGCATATTATGGTTACATAGAGGACATATGGGAACTTAACTATGGAGGTGGTTTGAAGGTCCCTTTGTTTCGGTGCAAATGGATCAATATGACACGAGGCGGGGTAACGGAAGACCCGCAGTACGGAATGAGAACAGTGGATCTCAACAATCTTGTGTATGCAGATGAACCATTCGTCCTAGCCAATGATGTGGCGCAGGTTTTTTATGTGAAAGACATGTCTACCAGGCCGAGAAAAAGAAAAGATAAGGAAGCGAATGGATCATACGACGAGCCAAAGCGCCACATAGTTCTTTCAGGAAAAAAACATTGTGGGAGTGGATGACAAGACAGACATGTCAGAAGATTATGAAAAGTTTGATGAAATTGCTCCATTCACAGTGAATATTGACCCGAGCATCCAGTTAAATGATGAAGATTTTCCATGGCTACGGTGCAAAGGGACACACGCGAAGAAAAAGTTTCACACCCAAAGATCTGGGATGTGATCAGCTTCACTATCATCACTTTCTTCTGTGTTTCACACCCAAGAGGGAATCTCTGTAATAGTTAGGGTAGTTATGTGTTTTGGCATTTGAAACACGAAGAAATTTTATGTGCAAACAAATTTTAAAGTTTAGTTAAACATAAGAAACTCTATAATGACAAAACACACTAATAATATTAAACATATGAAAAAAGAATCACTGAAAAATCTATTTTCAAAGTTAAGTTATTCACAAACTAGTGATTCACACAAATTTCAAATAATTCAAAATTTAAACTATTCAAATTTGAAAACTACCAGAACTAACCTAAAGGAAAAATATTCACAAAGAAACTCTATATACAGCAAAAAACAACTTAAAAATAAATAAAACAAAAATAAATAAAGCAAAAAAATTAAGAAAATAAAAAAGCCCGCCTAATGGGCCAGAGCGGCCTGCATATAACTAGAAACACAACATTTTGTTGGGCCAGGATGTAGGTTCGCAACGTCCCAGTAGGCCCACAGGGCAGCACAGAACAGTTAGGCCCAGTAGGCCTGCTTTGGAGAGGAGCTCGATAGAGCTACCGCACTGAGGATTATAAACCAATGCGGACGACCCTCGGCTAGCGAGGTGGGACTAAACTTGCCGCACGAATCTACGCCAGCACAGACCTTTAGTAACGGGTCGTGGCACCAACCGGTACTAAAGGGGTGGGTCTTTAGTACCGGCTGGAGCCACCACCGGGTACTAAAGGGGGGCGCATCCCGCCCCTTGGCCTGGCCAAAACAGACCTTTAGGACCTTTAGTACCGGTTGGTGGCTCCAACCGGTACTAAAGGTGCCTTGTATGTATACAACACTTATGAAAAATTTCAGTTTTTCATCTCTCCCTCGGCTTCTTTCTCCTCTGCCCCGTCTCCGCCGCCCCCGTAGCCGTCGCCGCCCCTCGTCGCCGCCCCTCGTTGTCACCGCCCCCGTCCCCGTCGCCGCGGCCCGCCCCGTTGTCCTGTCGTCCCCGCCCGGCCCGACCCCGTCCCCGCCATCGCCGCCCGGTCCCCATCGTCCTCGTCACCGCCCATCTCCGTCCCCGTCGCCGCCCCCCGTCGCCGCGCCTCGAC
>NC_041381.1:656035112-656040548 GCF_002162155.2 Triticum dicoccoides
CACACTAGTATTTTAGTTACAATTTTTTTCTTCTGTTTTTTAGTCATAGAAATGTTAGAATTTTTTTCTGTTTTTTAGTTATAGAAATATTAAAAATGTTATAGAAATGTTAGTTATATAGAAATGTTATAAATTTTTTCTGTTTTTTAGTTATAAAAATATTTATAGAAATGTTAGCAATTTTTCTGTTTTTTTAGTTATAGAAATATTAGAAATGTTTTATATATATATATATATATATATATATATATATATATATATATATGGAAATGTTAGAAATTTTAGAATTACTTTTGGTTAGATGAATTAGATTAATTAATGTCAAATTGTTAGAATTTGCATATAGAATTTTAGTTATCACAATCCAATCATTTAAAAAATGTTACTTTTTGCGGGCATATAGTATTTGTTCTCGACGATATGCCCGGCCCGCATCCTCGCCGTCGACCCGTTCATGACGACATCATGCTTCAGAGGACCAATGTCCGGGACTGGGCTCCGCCGGGCTGGCACTGGGAGGTGCTACCTGGAGGGGCGCGCCGCTTGGTGAGGAACCCGACCTCGGGTCCCGTCGTCGACCCTGATCTCCTTTGGTGGCGTTCGCATGGGCCACATTCGGTGCAGAGGCAATCGGCCCCGCCGGAGGTGGTGCATCGCCGTGTCAGGGAGGAAGACGAGCACAACCATCGCTACATGACTGCTATGGACGACGTCAGGTTCTCCACTATTTGGCAGCTTCTTTGGGCAGATGATCGAAGATATGATCCTGTGATGGTTCCTTCCCTTTGGGTGTCCATCGCCCGCGCCCCAGCAAACACGAGTGGCGCCCTAGATTCTTCTGTAGTACTCAATCTTTATTAGGTACCTAGCAAGTGATGTATTCGATATATAATCTTTGAGACGATGTATTCGAGATTATATATATTATTCAAGACAATGATGTATTATATAATTCAGTTTTTCCTTATTGATTGCATCCATGCATTGTAATTTGAATACTAAATCGTTTTATATTTCTTCTGTATTAGTTAACTAAAAGCTATGGCGGACAATAGCGGCAGAGAGAGAGAAGAGGAATTGTTCGACATCATACGCAGCCCTCGCAGGCTAGATGATCTGAATGAACCAGATGACGGCTCCCAATATCTGAACAATACCGGAGAGGGTGATGAAAAGATATTCGATCTCGACGACCGAGCTGATGAAGTCGTGAACTATGATTTTGATTATGATGACACAGACAATGTTTATGATGACACAGAGAATGCTGATCTTCAAATAACAAAGACTACCGGCGAGGTATATATTTATATAAGCATGCATCTGGTGATCATCACATGTTTTATTTTATTTGAAGATATATTAACGAATCGATCTTCCTTCTTTCAGCCCTCCGGATCGAGCAAATCTGCTTCTACAGACAGCAAGACAAAGCGAGGCCCGGGCAAAAAGTTGAAGGACGGTGTAAAGTACAACATCGACTCCGTCAAACCTAATGGCGAACCCCGGTCACCTAAGAACATTCCGAACAAGTGGACTCGTTAGTGCGGAGTTCTTGTGAAGTACATACTCCCGATCTCCATTCAAGAATGGAAAGAGCCAAAAACTAAACGTCCAGGTGTTACATGGGTCGACGACAGAGCAAAAAACCCTTTGGGATTCTCTGATGGAACATTTCACCCTACCAGATTATTTCACTAAAGTAGATGTGGACAAAGTCAAGGGCGCTGCTATTAAGAAGATGGCAATTGCATTCAACACCCACCAGAAAACTGTATGGGCCAACTACCTCGCTGCAGAAAGGAAGACTCTAGAATTCACGGGAGCACTGGAGAAGCAAAGAGAACACTGGGATGATTTCGTCAAATTCAAGGATTCAGAAATATCTAAGGAATGGTCGATAAAAAACAAGGCCAATGCCGCAAAAAAGACGCAGTTCCATAGGCTGGGTCCAGGTGGCTACGCGGTGGGAATTCCTAAGTGGGATAAGTCTGAGCAAGAGATGGAGGATGCAGGGGTCACTCCGATTACTAGGAGCTGGCACCCCAGGTGCAGAACTTGGTTCTATGCGCATGGGGGGGGGGCGTTGGACCCGAAGACAGGCCTGGTTTCGCAGAAGGCAAGTCTAAAAGGAGCCGAATAGAAGATACTTGATGCAATAGAAGAAGCTCGAGCGGGGGTGTTCACACCCAACAGAGAGAACGACGAGCTTACGCGCGCCCTGGGAAATCCTGAACTCCCGGGAAGAACACGAGGCATGGGCGTTATTCCCTAGTATGAGGGCTTTTCGGACTGGAACGACGACTACAGGTCCCGTGGAAGAAAGAAGATGGAGGAGAAGAAGAGGAAGCTGGAGGAGTAGCAGAGGAAGCAGGACGCAGAATGCCTTCAAGGCCTAGAAGCAAGGCACGCGGACTTGGCACTCAAATTCCAGCAGCAGCAGCAGCAGATCGACTCACTTAACCAGGAAAGGGGGTCTCAGCAGCGGCAGCAGCAAGCAGATGATCGTCCATCATTGGATAGCACCGTCCCATCCATGCCGAGAAGCAGCATTGGTTCTGCCCCGGGCGACACACAGCTGCTGGATACATACCCTGTGGATGACATCATAGAGAACACTAACTGTGAGCTACACTCCAAAATGAAGAACATATCCATGAAGGTGGCGGACGGTGTTGCTTTCACAATTACCCCCGAAGCAACCTTCCATTGCATCCCGATTCCAGAGGGCAATGCTCGTGTCATGGTTGATGAAGTGGTGGAGCCATATTCGATGCTAGCACTTGACATTGCTGGAGGTGACGACAAGCGCACACCGGGAGAGGCCGTACATCATATCATCCTATGGAGAAAGGATTGCATCATCTTTCCAAGTCCACCGACACCGCGTCGTCTGCCGACTCCTCCTCGAAGTCCGCCACCGAGTCAGCAGACTCCCACTCCTCCAAGTCCACGAACGCGTGAGCCGACTCCTCCTTGAAGTCCGCCACCGAGTCAGCAGACTCCCGCTCCTCCAAGTCCATGAACGCGTGAGCCAACTCCTCCTCGAAGTCCGCCACCTCCTCCAAGTCCCCGAACGCGTGAGCAGACTCCTGCTTCATGTCCTGCACAGCGTCAGGCCACTCCTCCTGCTTCAAGTCTGGCACAGCGTCAACCACGTCAGCCGTCTCCGTCGTCTCAGCAATCGCAGAAGATACACGCTGCAGCTATGGTGCGTAGCGGTACCAGTCGAGGTAGTACGGGAAGTACAGGCGGAGACAAGCGATATAAATATGGTCCAAGCCTCTGTCCTCTTCCTGAGAGGCCTTACGACATGACCGAGGAGCAAAACGCAGCCATAGTGCAGGCCCAAGTGGACGCCCATTTTGGACCGAAACCGGCACCGCCACCAAAGGAGAAAGTGCCTGAGAAAACGATTGACCCCTTCATTCGTATGGCTAGAGCACCAGCTCCCAAGCCTGTTGACTCAGACTATGAGCGCCAAATTAGGAAGCTACATCGAGCACGGCTACAGAAGGAAGCGAGCTCGAGCTCGAGCCAACAAGCAGTTGGCAAAAAATGCGGGAAAACCGTTCCCCAACTAGGAGAACAGGCGGCGCAAGTGACCCCCCTGCTTGTTGTGCCAATAACACATGAGAGGAGTACACGCACCCAATATTATTGTGGGTAAACCATTAGCGTTCCCCAGCTAGGTGATGTGGTAATAACGGAGGAGCATATAATGCAGCCTGAAATGCTCAAGATCTCTGTTGGACAACTCCTCGAAATCGAGACCATGTTTCCGCTTAGAGAATCGGAAATAAATAGAAATATGTCCGGGGCCAACCTTTGGTCGAGCCAGACAAGGTAAAGAACCTCCCAACGAGAATGTATGAATTGCATCAATGGTACATGAACATTACCAAGATTTCCAATCGAGAGTCCCTCATGGTGAATGTCAAGCGTGAGCATTACTACTATGAGAAAGCTCTGGCCGTTGAGTATTCAGAACTAATACAATCAAGACGCACTCGACAAGTCTATCATCAGTTGCTATTGTATGTAGGTGATTTCTTTCTGTAATTTAAGTCTCAAGCTAGCTATGTAGTGATAATTCTGATCAATCATTACATGTAATTATCCTCACTATATTCTTTTCTGTGGTATTATATGCAGGATGAAGATGTATGAAATGAAAAAATCTGGACGCTATGGCATTGGGTTCATTGACCCAATACCATTAATGAGTACATATGGAATCTTCTAATTTATCAAGCAGGTGTAGAGGAAATCATGCTAGAGTTCTTGAAGCACCTCAATACCAATGAAGATATACTACTTCCTTACAACTTCATGTGAGTCACACTGTCCTGTAATACAAATTCTGTTTTTGCTTACTAGCTAGTTAGATGTTAATAATTAAGTGTATACGGTTTATGGTAGTTGATTAATTTTATGCACATGCCCGCTTAATTAAGACATGCAAACGTGTGCGCATGGAGTTTCCACTGGATCTTGTTAGACATTAAAGTTAAGGAAGGAAGAGTTGAATTACTGGACTCACTACTTAAAGAAGATAAAGACTACACCATCGTGAAAGGGATAGTCAACAGGTAATTTCAATCATTATTAACTATATCTCGGCCTATTATTAGTTCGTCATTTCCTGATATGAACTATTTAATAACCCCTTTATTAATTTTCTTTGCCGGCGGGCAGGGCATGAGCAAAGTTCATCAAGGTGACTCCAGGCAAATGGGCAAAAAAGTTGTTTTGGCATCAACCAAAGGTAAGTAATTAAGTAGTACTAGCTAGCTACCATCTCTTTAATTCTTGTTTCAATATCATTAATTAATTATCATGCTTGATTAATCATTATCTGATTCAATTCCATTCTTGTAAAGGCCCTGAAGTAGGCATCGGGGAATGATCTGTGTGCATTCTACGTTTGCGAGAACATTCGCATGATGGCGTCCGAAAGGAGCAGATCTGATAGACACAGGACTGGGTACGTTTGTTAGAACACTATTCACACCATTATCGATATCTAGTCACACAACTAATACACATGCATATTGATCTCCTTCTTAACAGTTGAGAGAGGTGCGGGATAATCTCCTACCAGCGGAGCACATACTAGCACTTCAAGAGGAAATAGCCGGATTTTTGCTCGACAAGGTCATAGATCCCAAAGGAGAATACTATTACCCGCTACCGCCCCCATGAACCACTTGTCATCGTGCTCTGGAGGCACCAAGGCAACATGTAGGAGAAATTGTATATGTATATACATGTGTATGTGTGAATAATTAATGGTGTTGGTTGTGAGACATTCAATGATATATATATATATATATATGTGTGGTTCTACGTACGAGAAAATCTATTTATATATATGCATAACGTGTACAATTTGTAGTATCGTGAAATACCAGCAAACAAAAATAATGGAAAATA
>NC_041381.1:656040852-656052205 GCF_002162155.2 Triticum dicoccoides
GCACCCGGGATTGGCTTGTGCCACGTGGTGACACTTTAGCGCCGGTTCATGACAAACCGGTACTAAAGGGGGGGACCTTTAGTCCCCACCCTTTAGTGCCGGTTGCCGAACCAGCACTAAAGGTCGTTATGAACCGGCACTAAAGGCCGGTTCTGCACTAGTGGGGGTGATACGTCTCCAACATATCTATAATTTTTGATTTCTCCATGCTACTTTATCTACTGTTTTAGGCAATATTGGGCTTTATTATCCACTTTTATATTATTTTTGGGACTAACCTATTAACCGGAGGTCCAGCCCAGATTTGTTGTTTTATTCCTATTTTAGTGTTTCGAGGAAAAGGAATATCAGAGGAGTCAAAACGGAACGAAATCAACTGGAGAAGTTATTTTTGGAAGGAAAGCAACCCAGGGAACTTGGAGTGCACGTCAGGGGAGATACGGGCTGCCCACGAGGGTGGGGGGCGCCCCCCTGGGCGCGCCCCCTGCCTCGTTGGGCCCCCGTAGCTCCTCTGACGTTCCCCCAGCACCCATATATACTCTTGTACCCTAAAACTTCCAGAACAGAAGATAGATCAAGAGTTCCGCCGCCGCAAGCCTCCAGAGCCACGAAAAACCAATCGGGACCCTGTTTTGGCACCCTGCCGGAGGGGGATCCCATCACCGGAGGCCATCTTCATCATCCCGACGCTATCCATGACGAGGAGGGAGTAGTTAACCCTCGGGGCTGAGGGTATGTACAAGTAGCTATGTGTTTGATCTCTCTCTCTCTCTTATGTTCTCTCTCGTGTTCCCTCTATGGAACGATCTTGATGTATCCCGAGCTTAGCTATTGTAGTTGGATCTTATGATGTTTCTCCCCCTCTACTCTCTTGTGATGAATTGAGTTTCCCCTTTGAAGTTATCTTATCGGATTGAGTCTTTTATGAGAATGTATCTTGATGTATGTCTTGTATCTTGATGTATGTCTTGCCGTGATTATCTGTGGTGACAATGGGATATCATGTGCCACTTGATGTATGTTTTAGTGATCAACTTGCGGGTTTCGTGACATTGGGAACCTATGCATAGGGGTTGGCACACGTTCTTAACTCTCCGGTAGTAGCTTTGGGGCACTCTTTGAAGTACTTTTATGTTGGTTGGATGAATCTGAGATTGTGTGACGCATATCGTATAATCATGCCCACGGATACTTGAGGTGACAATGGAGTATCTAGGTGACATTAGGGTTTTGGTTGATTTGTGTCTTAAGGTGTTATTCTAGTACGAACTCTTTTATAGATTGATCTGAAAGAATAACTTTGAGGTGGTTTCGTACCCTACCATAATCTCTACATTTGTTCTCCGCTATTAGTGGCTTTGGAGTGACTCTTTGTTGCATGTTGAGGGCTTGTTATATGATCTATCTATGTTATTATTGTTGAGAGAACTTGCACTAGTGAAAGTATGAACCCTAGGCCTTGTTTCCTACCATTGCAATACCGTTTACGCTCACTTTTATCGCTCGCTACCTTTCAGTTTTTATAATTTCAGTTACAAATACCTTTATCTACTATCTATTTTGCACTCGTATCTTCATATCTTCGCCGAACTAGTGCACCTATACAATTTACCATTGTATTGGGTGTGTTGGGGACACAAGAGACTCTTTGTTATTTGGTTGCAGGGTTGTTTGAGAGAGACCATCTTCATACTACGCCTCCTACGGACTGATAAACCTTAGGTCATCCACTTGAGGGAAATTTCCTACTGTCCTACAAACATGTGCACTTGCAGGCCCAACAACGTTTACGATAGGAAGGTTGTGTAGTAGACATCAAGCTCTTTTCTGGCGCCGTTGCCAGGGAGGCTAGGTAAAGGGTACTCACACTCCGTCACTAAGCTCTTTTCTGGCGAGGTGAGTGCTTGAAGGTATATCTTTAGATCTTGCAATCGAATATTTTTGTTTCTTGTCTTAGCACTACTTTATTTTATAAAAGAAAACTACAAAAAAATGGAGTTAAGTTTGTCTCATACGCTTCACCTTTTTAAAGGAAATATGCCCTAGAGGCAATAATAAAGTTATTATTTATTTCCTCATATCATGATAAATGTTTATTATTCATGCTAGAATTGTATTAACCGGAAACATGATACATGTGTGAATACATAGACAAACTTAATGTCACTAGTATGCCTCTACTTGACTAGCTCATTAATCAAAGATGGTTATGTTTCCTAACCATAGACATGTGTTGTCATTTTATTAAAGAGATCAAACATTAGGAGAATGATGTGATTGACTTGACCCATTCTGTTAGCCTAGCACTTGATCATTTAGTATGTTTCTATTGCTTTCTTCATGACTCATACAAAGTTCCTACAACTATGAGATTATGCAACTCCCGTTTACCGGAGGAACACTTTGTGTGCTACCAAATATCACAACATAACGGGGTGATTATAAAGGAGCTCTACAGGTGTCTCCAAAGATAGATGTTGAGTTGGCGTATTTCGAGATTAGGTTTTGTCACTCCGATTGTCGGAGAGGTATCTCTGGGCCCTCTCGGTAATGCACATCACTATAAGCCTTGCAAGCAATGTGGCCAATGAGTTGGTTACGGTATGATGCATTACGTAACGAGTAAAGAGACTTGCCTGTAACGAGATTGAACTAGGTATTGGATACCGACGATCGAATCTCACGCAAGTAACATACCGATGACAAAGGGAACAACGTATGTTGTTATGCGGTTTGACCGATAAAGATCTTGGTACAATATGTAGGAGCCAATATGAGCATCTAGGTTCCGCTATTGGTTATTGACCGGAAATAGTTCTAGGTCATGTCTACATAGTTCTCGAACCCGTAGGGTCCGCACACTTAAAGATACAATGACAGTTTCATTATGAGTTTATATGTTTTGATGTACCGAAGGTTTTTCGGAGTCCCGGATGTGATCACGGACATGACGAGGAGTCTCGAAATGGTCGAGACATAAAGATTGATATATTGGAAGCCTATATTTGGATATCGGAATTGTTCCGAGAGAAATCGGGATTTTTCCGGAGTACCGGGGGGTTACCGGAACCCCCCCGGGGGTTAATGGGCCTACATGGGCCCTAAGGGAGAAGAGGAGGGCCGGCCAGGGCAGGCCGCGCGCCCCCTCCCCCCTAGTCCGAATAGGACAAGGAAGGGGGGGCGGCGCCCCCCTTTCCTCTTTCCCCTTCCCCCTTTCCTTCTCCTACAAGGCAAGAGGGGGGATCCTACTCCCGGTGGGAGTAGGACTCCTCCAGGCGCACCCCTAGGGGCCGGCCGCACCTTCCCCCTCCCTCCTTTATATAAGGGGGCAGGGGGGCACCCCATGACACAAAAGTTGATCTTCGTGATCGTTCCTTAGCCGTGTGTGGTGCCCCCCTCCACCATATTCCACCTCTGTCATATCGTTGTGGTGCTTAGGTGAAGCCCTGGATCGGTAGAACATCATCACCGTCACCACACCGTCGTGCTGACGGAACTCATCCCCGACACCCTGCTGGATCGGAGTCCGGGGATCGTCATCGAGCTGAACGTGTGCTGAACTCGGAGGCGCCGTACGTTCGGTGCTTGGATCGGTCGGATCGTGAAGACGTACGACTACATCAACCGTGTTGTCATAACGCTTCCGTTTTCGGTCTACGAGGGTACGTGGACACACTCTCCCCTCTCGTTGCTATGCATCACCATGATCTTGCGTGTGCGTAGGAAAATTTTGAAATTACTACGTTCCCCAACACTTTTTAATATCTTTCGTGAGTATGATGGAAAAGAAAATTGTGCTCAAGTACTAGAAGAAGAATTACATAGAATTCTTGGCATAAAATATGTGAATGATGAGCATGATTGCAATGTTGTTAGTATGAATTCCTTGAATATCCATGATGCTAATGATATGCAAAGCCACAAGCTTGGGGAAGCTATGTTTGATGGAGATGATATTTTTTGTCCCCCAAGCTTTGAGGAGCAAATTTACTATGATGAAAGCATGCCTCCTATCTATGATGATTATTGTGATGACACGTATGCTATAAAGAATAATGATAACCATGAAACTTGTCATCTTGATTTTAATTTTCAATCACATGATAGTTGTTTTGTTGAGTTTGCTCCCACTAATATTGATAAGAAGAATTTTGCTTATGTGGAGAGTAGTAAATTTTCTATGCTAGTAGATCATGAAAAGAATGCTTTAGGTGCTGGTTATATTGTTGAATTCATTCATGATGCTACTGAACGTTATTATGAGGGAGGAACATATGGTTGTAGGAGTTGCAATAATATCAAGTTTCCTCCCTATGTGCTTAAATTCTTGAAGCTATGCTTGTGTTACCTTCCTATGCTAGTTGATTATTGTTCCCATAAGTTGTTTTCTCACAAAATCCCTATGCATAGGAAGCGGGTTAGGCTTAAATGTGCTAGTAATATGCTTCATGATGCTCTCTTTAAGTTTCAATTCTTATCCTTTATGTGAGCATCATTGTCATCATCATGCCTAGCTAGAAAGGCATTAAAGAAAAGCGCTTGTTGGGAGACAACCCAATATTTCTCCTTACTGTTTTCGTGTGTCCACATGATTATTCTACTGTAGTAATCATGTTTTATAGCTTTTGTTTCAATAAAGTGCCAAGTAGAACCTTTGGGAAGACTTGGGTGAAGTTTATGTGATCTTGGTGTAGAAAACAGAAACTTTAGCGCTCACGAGAATGGCTGACATGTTTTTACTGGAGAGTACTTTGAGGTTGATTCTTTTTGCAGATGATTAATAGACAAATTGCTCTGGTCCAGAAATTTATTTCATAATTTTTGAGGTTCCATAAGTATACGTTTGATACAGATTACTACAGACTGTTCTGTTTTTGACAGATTCTGTTTTCATTGTGTTGTTTGCTTATTTTGATGCATCTATGGCTAGTATTAAGTGGTATGAACCATAGAGAAGTTAGAATACAGTAGATATTACACCAATATGAATTGAGAATGAGTTCATTACAGGACCTAAGTGGTGGATTTATTTTCTTATACTAACGGAGCTTACGAGTTTTGTTTTGAGTTGTGAGTGGTTGAAGTTTTCATGTTTTGGGTAAGGATTCGATGGACTATGGAATAAGGAGTGGAAAGAGCCTAAGCTTGGGGATGCCCAACACACCCCATGGTAATATTCAAGGACAACCAAGCAACTAAGCTTGGGGATGCCCCGGAAGGCATCCCCTCTTTCGTCTTTGTTCATCGGTAACTTTACTTGGAGCTATATTTTTATTCGTCAGATGATATGTGTTTTGCTTGGAGCGTCATTTTATTTTTCTAGTTTTTTCTTTCTGTTAGTTAGAATAATTTTTTGCATCTTTAGTTTCAATAAAAAGTCAAGGATAGCCTTTGCCATGCTTATTTTGCTAGTACACATGTTGCTGTTTGAAAACAGAAAGTTTACCGCTGTTGCGAAAATTCCCTTGAAAAGTCAGAGAATGGTATAACGTTAAATATTTTTGCATATTAAGCTCTGATAAATTTATTACTGTGGGAATTTTAGTTCATAATTTTTGGAGTCAGGTAAGTATTGTTACTCTTGCATTCTTTACAGACTGTACTGTTTTGACAGATTGCTGTTATGGTTGCATTGTTTGCATATGTTTGCTTGTTTAATGATTCTATTTGAGGATAGGAGTATTAAATATGCAGAGGCATTTAGTATTCAATGTTGAATAATAATTTTAGTGATTTATTACAGTAGAAGATGATATGGTTTTGCATTGGTTTATACTAACCTATCTCATGAGTTCTTGTTGAGTTTGTTGTGAATGAAGCTTTTGATAAAAAGAAGAGAAATCATGATATGGGAGGAATTAAGGAGACATAAAAGCTCAAGCCTGGAGATTCCCAAGGCACCCCAAGATAATATTTCAAGAATTCTCAAGCATCTAAGCTTGGGGATGCCCCGGCAGGCATCCCACCTTTCTTCTTCAACAACTATCGGTTAGTATCGGTTGAGCCTAAGTTTTTGCTTCTTCACATGAGTTGTGCTATCCTTGAATTGCCATTTATTTTGTTTTGCTTGCTGTTTGAATAAGTATCAAGATCTGAAATTATTTAATGAGAGAGAGTCTTCACATAGTTGCATAGTTATTTTGCTACTTATTGATCTTCACTTATATCTTTCGGAGTAGTTTTTGTATTGCTCATAGTACTTCACTTATATATTTTAGAGCACGGTGGTGGATTTGTTTTAAAGAAACTATTGATCTCTCATGCTTCACTTAGATTATTTGGAGAGTCGTTAATAGCATGGTAATTTGCTTAATGTTAATATACTTGGTATTCAAGATATGTGAAACTTTCTTATGAGTGCGTTGAATACTAAGATAAGTTTGATGCTTGATAATTGTTTTGAGATATGGAGGTTATAATATCAAAGCAATGCTAGTTGGGGTGATTATGAATTTAAAGAATTCTTGTGTTGAAGTTTGTGATTCCCGTAGCATGCACGTCTGGTGGACCTCTTTGTGATGAAGTCGGAGCACAATTTTATTTATTGATTGTCTTCCTTATGAGTGGCAGTCGGGGACGAGCGATGGTCTTTTCCTACCAATCTATCCCCCTAGGATTATGCATTTAATGTTTTGGTTTTTGATGACTTCTAAATTTTTGCAATAAGTGCATGAGTTCTTTTGATTAATGTTGAGTCCATGGATTATACGCACTCTCACCTTTCCGCCATTGCTAGCCTCTCCAATACCACGCACTTTTTGCCGGTATCATACACCCACCATATACCTTCCTCAAAACAGCCACCATACCTACCTATCATGGCATTTCCATAGCCATTCCGAGATATATTGCCATGCAACTTTCCACCGTTCCGTTCATATGACACACATTACTTTTGTCATATTGCTTTTTGCATGAACATGTAGTTGACATTGTATTTGTGGCAAAGCAACCGTTCATAATTCTTTCATACATGTCACTCATGATTCATTGCATATCCCGGTACACCGCCAGAGGCATTCATATAGAGTCATATCTTGTTCTAAGTATCGAGTTGTAATTGTTGAGTTGTAAGAAAAATAAGAGTGTGATGATAATCATTATTAGAGCATTGTCCCAGCGAGGAAAGAATGATGGAGACTATGATTCCCCCATAAGTCGGGATGAGACTCTGGACTTTATAAAAAATAAAAGAGGCCAAAGAAGCCCAAATAAAAAAATAAAAAGAGGCCAAAGAAGCCCACCAAAAGAAAAAAAAAGAAAAAAATGAGAGAAAAGAGAGAAGGGACAATGCTACTATCCTTTTTCCACACTTGTGCTTCAAAATAAGCACCATGATCTTCATGATAGAGAGTCTCATATGTTATCACTTTGATATACTAGTGGGAATTTTTCATTATAGAACTTGGCTTGTATATTCCAATGATGGGCTTCCTCAAAAGTGCCCTAGGTCTTCTTGAGCAAGCAAGTTGGATGCACACCCACTTAGTTTCTTTTGTTGAGCTTTCATATACTTATAGCTCTGCTGCATCCGTTGCATGGAAATCCCTACTCACTCACATTGATATCTATTGATGGGAATCTCCATAGCCCGTTAATACGCCTAGTTGATGTGAGACTATCTTCTCCTTTTTTTGTGTTCTCAACAACCACCATTCTATTCCACCTATAGTACTATGTCCATGGCTCACGCTCATGTATTGCGTGAAAGTTGAAAAAGTTTGAGATTACTAAAGTATGAAACAATTGCTTGGCCACACTATATGATTAAATACTTTGTGTGATAAAGATAGAGCTTAGCCACACTATATGATTTTGTAGGGATAACTTTCTTTAACCATGCTATTTTGAGAAGACATGATTGCTTTGATTAGTACGCTTGAAGTATTATTACTTTTATGTCAATATGAACTTATGTCTTGAATCTTTCGGATCTGAATATTCATGCCACAATTAAGAAGATTTACATTGAAATTATGACAAAGTATCACTCCGCATCAAAAATTCTTTTTTATCATTTACCTACTCGAGGACGAGCAGGAATTAAGCTTGGGAATGCTTGATACGTCTCCAACGTATCTATAATTTTTTATTGCTCCATGCTACTTTATCTACTGTTTTAGGCAATATTAGGCTTTATTATCCACTTTTATATTATTTTTGGGACTAACCTATTAACCAGAGGCCCAGCCCAGATTTGTTGTTTTATGCCTATTTCAGTGTTTCGGGGAAAAGGAATATCAGACGGAGTCAAAACGGAACGAAATCAACTGGAGAAGTTATTTTTGGAAGGAAAGCAACCCAGGGAACTTGGAGTGCACATCAGGGGAGATACGGGCTGCCCACGAGGGTGGGGGCACCCCCTGGGCGCGCCCCCTGCTTCGTGGGGCCCCCGTAGCTCCTCCGACGTTCCCCCTGCACCCATATATACTCTTGTACCCTAAAACTTCCAGAACATAAGATAGATTGGGAGTTCCACTGCCGCAAGCCTCCAGAGCCACGAAAAACCAATCGGGACCCTGTTCCGGCACCTTGCCGGAGGGGGATCCCATCATCGGAGGCCATCTTCATCATCCCGGTGCTATCCATGACGAGGAGGGAGTAGTTCACCCTCGGGGCCGAGGGTATGTACCAGTAGCTATGTGTTTGATCTCTCTCTCTCGTTTCTCTCTCGTGTTCCCTCTATGGCACGATCTTGATGTATCCCAAGCTTAGCTATTGTAGTTGGATCTTATGATGTTTCTCCCCCTCTACTCTCTTGTGATGAATTGAGTTTCCCCTTTGAAGTTATCTTATCGGATTGAGTCTTTTATGAGAACACTTGATGTATGTCTTGCCGTGATTATCTGTGGTGACAATGGTATATCATGTGCTACTTGATGTATGTTTTGGTGATCAACTTGCGGGTTTCGTGACATTGGGAACCTATGCATAGGGGTTGGCACACGTTCTTGACTCTCCGTTAGTAGCTTTGTGGCACTCTTTGAAGTACTTTTATGTTGGTTGGATGAATCTGAGATTGTGTATCGCATATTGTATAATCATGCCCACGGATACTTGAGGTGACAATGGAGTATCTAGGTGACATTAGGGTTTTGGTTGATTTGTGTCTTAAGGTGTTTTTCTAGTACGGACTCTTTTATAGATTGCTCTGAAAGAATAACTTTGAGGTGGTTTCGTACCCTACCATAATCTCTACGTTTTTTCTCCGCTATTAGTGGCTTTGGAGTGACTCTTTGTTGTATGTTGAGGGCTTGTTATATGATCTATCTATGTTATTATTGTTGAGAGAACTTGCACTAGTGAAAGTATGAACCCTAGGCCTTGTTTCCTACCACTGCAATACCGTTGACGCTCACTTTTATCGCTCGCTACCTTGCTGTTTTTATAATTTCATATTACAAATACCTTTATCTACTACCTATTTTGCACTCGTATCTTCATCTCTTCGCCGAACTAGTGCACCTATACAATTTACCATTGTATTGGGTGTGTTGGGGACACAAGAGACTCTTTGTTATTTGGTTGCAGGGTTGTTTGAGAGAGACCATCTTCATCCTACGCCTCCTACGGATTGATAAACCTTAGGTCATCCACTTGAGGGAAATTTGCTACTGTCCTACAAACCTGTGCACTTGCAGGCCCAACAACGTCTACAACAAGAAGATTGTGTAGTAGACATCAGGGGGTTCAAATAAGTTCAAAAAAATGAAATCCCTTTGTAACAGACGAGTTCTGTATGAAACCCTGATACTTCAAAGGAGATTGTCTGTTTTGTACACGAAGTGCATCCAGTTTTTGTTGTAAGCCTCTCTATGTGGGTGAAATGATGATACCATGCCAACTTGGAACCTTTCCAGAGTTCATTTGCTTTTCAATTTCATGGTCTTATAGCTCAAAATAATCAGTAAATGCATGAAAATAACAAATGAAGTCAGAAAGGGTTGTAAATTGATAATGTGGCTTTGAATGGTGCATTTTGAACACAGAAAAACAAGGGTGTTCAAATAAGTTCAAAAAAATGAAATTCCTTTGTAACAGACGAGTTCCCGTATGAAACCCTGAACTTCGAAGGAGATTGTCTGTTTTGTATACGAAGTACATCCAGTTTTTGTCGTAAGCCTCTCCACTTTCTTGCACATGCTATGTGGGTCAAATGATGATACCATGCCAACTTGGAACCTTTTCAGAGTTCATTTCAAATGCTTTTCAATTTCATGGTCTTATAGCTCAAAATAATCAGTAAATGCATGAAAAATAACAAATGAAGTCAGAAACAAAATAAAATAAATTAAATAAGTAATTTGAAACAAAATAATATAAACTTTAATAAAATAGATAAGTAGAAACAAAAAAAACTTTAATAACATAAATAAAATTTATGAAACTAAAATTCTCAAAGTATTTTCTGTTCAAAACATTATAAGCAACTTCTAGTATTATTGAAACTAAAATTATATAAAATTGATGCAACTAAAATTATCAAAGGATTTTCATAAAGAAATTTTTTTGTTAGAAACTTTAATAGCAAAAAGAATTATCATAAAATAAAATTAATAATTAATTTTAAACAAAATAAAATAAATAAAGCAAAAAAGTAAACAAAAAACTGGGAAACAATAAAAAATTTGCCACCAACTGGGCCACATTATAAACAAAATAAAATAAAATAAATAAGTATTTTGTTGTAACTAGAAACAAAACAAAATAAATAAAGCAAAAAAGAAAACAAAAAAACTAGGAAAAAATAAAAAAAATTGCCACCAACTGGGCCCCCACGGCCTGAACACGACTAGAAACCCATCCATGGGCCAGGATTCAGGCCCAGAGTAGGCCCAGAAGGCCCATCAGGCAAAGCAGTAGCAAGTAGGCCCATAAGCCTGCAGTGGAGAGGAGCTCGAGAGGGGACGGCAGTGGGGCTTATAAACCACTGCGCGCCCCTCTCAACTAGCGAGGTGGGACTAAACTTTGGTCGCGACGCATGCAGCACAAGGGCCTTTGGTCCCGGTTGGTGGCACCAACCGGTACCAAAGGCCGCCGCTTCCCGCCCTTTGGGCTATAGAAAAGAGACCTTTTGTCCCGGTTGGTGGCACCAACCGGGACTAAAGGGGGCATTGGTACCGGTTGGTGCCACGAACCGGTACCAATGCCTTGGGTATATAATTAGCACTTGTGAAAATTTTATTTCAATTCGTCTTCCCAGCCCGACGACCCAGCGCTGCTCCTCGTCGCCGTTGTCGTCGCCGTCGTCGCCTCTGCCCCGCGCCCGAGCCCCTGCCCGCGGACCGCCCCCGCCCCCGCCGTCGCCCTCGCCGCCCCTGCCGTCCGACGCCGTTGCCGCGCCATCCCTGCC
>NC_041381.1:656052734-656094063 GCF_002162155.2 Triticum dicoccoides
GGCCCGCCCCATGCGCCGGCGCCCTCGCCACCCCCGCCGTCGCCGTTGCCATCCACCCCCGCCGTCGCTATCCAGCGCCGCCCCTGGTTAATTTTTATTTGGTTAATTATGTTTTTTAATTTTTATTAATTTTTTTACATGTTTTTAGATTTTCATATATGTATGTATGTATTTTTTAGATATATGTATTTTTTATGTATGTATGTATTTTTTACATGTTTTTTGTATATGTATGTATTTTTTTAATTGTAATTAATGATGTTTTAAAGTATACATATATGCAAGTTAGATTTTTAGAAGAGTTTTATCTATATATGTTCTCTGATTTAGTACATTTTAGGTTAGTTTAATTTTTAGATTTTTTTTAAATATCTAGCTAGGAAAGGAAGAAGAAGAAAAAGAATGAGAGGAGAAAAAGGAAAATAAGAAGAGGAAGAAAGGAGAAGAAGAGGAGAGGAAGAAGAGGAGAAATAAATAAGAAGAGGAAAAAAGAATAAAAAGAAGAGGAGAAGAAGAAAGCAATAGAGGAGAAAGAAGAAGAAAAATAGAAATTTCTATTTTTTTTCTTATTTCTCCTCTATTCCTTTCCTCTTCTCCTTTTTTTCTTTTTTTTTCTTCGATTGCTTCTCTTCTATTCCTTTCTTCTTTTCCTCTTTTTATTTCTTCTTTTGTCTTTTTATTTTTTATTGGGTATGTCATTGTCGATATACCCCCTCCCGAGAACTTCAACACGAGGGGGGGAGGGTACCGATATACCCCCTCCTCGATAACATTATTTTCTCATGTATATGTATGTCGCGTCGTTGTCGATATAACCCCCTCCCGGATAACTTCGACATGAGGGGCGCACGGTCGATATATATACCCCCTATCGACCGTGATAACTTATACCACGGTAGCACCCCCCTCGGCCCTCTCGCTCGACCAAAACTCTCGAGGACACCCAAACCCTAGAGAAAAAATGATGTTGGTCTCCTACCCCCTCCCGCCGCGCCCCTACCCGACAAACTCTCTCGAGGCCACCCAAATTTACCAAGTTAAAAGAGCGTTGTCGTTGAGGCCACCCCAAACCCTTGAAGCGTTGTTTCGAGGCCACCCCAAACCCTTGAAGTGTTGTCTAGGCCACCCCAAACCCTAGAGAAGCATAGTCGAGGCCACTAACATGATTCCTTATTGTGATTAGCTAGCTAGTTCTACGTTTGCCACTAATATATATCCATCTGTACCATGTTTGAATAATAATTGACATGTTGTAAATATTTGCAGAAACTATGGAGCACTCCCGAGACGAAGCAACAGAAGCAATGTTGGGGGAGATAATCGCACAAGGAAGTGATGTCGTTGCATCGTTTCTCAACGACACCGATGGTCAAGAAGGACTGGGTGAAGAAGAGGGCTATGTTCATGATGGCTCCGGTGACCCATTAATGCCAGTACAAGAAGAGGGCTATGTTCATGATGGCTCCAGTGACCCAATGGAGGTACAAGAAGGAGACCGTGATGATGGCTGCGGTGACCGAACCGAGTCCGGCCAGGTATATATATATATATATATTAGTTAAGGCCGTACTTACTAGTTAGTTGATGCAATCATTGTCTTCATATGTACACATATTAATTAACTCTCGTCTTTCTTCTTTTTTCTCTAGCCCTCCGGATCGAGCTCAACTTCGGTAAAGAAACGAGGCCCGAAGAAAAAGTTGCGCTCGAATGAAAGGTTTGAGATCACAGCAATCGCGCGTGATGGCAAGCCAGTTGAACCCATCCGGACAAGGGATGCATTCCGTGCTCAGTGCGGGGTTCTTGTTAGGGACAAGATCCTGATCAGTATCTAGCAATGGTTAAAGCCAAACAAGGAAGACCCTGAGGTACCGACGTCTTATGTCTCCGATATGCAGAAAGAAGATATTTGGACAACGCTTAAGGCAAATTTCACCGTACTGCCAGAGTAGGATCCAGAGAAGCCAGTTAAAGAGGAATTGATCAAGTTTCATGCTCTTAAGAAGATAGCAGAACTATTCAGGAGGTGGAAGAATGAGCTGAAAACGTTTGTCTACAAAGAAGAGACACCAGATTTCACCGGCCGGTTTGAGAAGATCAGAGATCAATGGCCTCCATTTGTGGCCCACAAGACATCGGAAAAGAGTAAGAAGATGTCAGCGACAAACAAGATTAATGCTGCGAAGAAGAAGCATCACCATCGCACGGGGTCAGGTGGTTACCTCAAAGCCCGACCTTTGTGGGACAAGGCAGAGAATGACCTGATTACTAAAGGGGTCGAACCAGAGACATTGAGATGGCCAGACCATTGCCGGACTTGGTTCTTCGGGGTTGGCGGAACCTTGGACCCTGTATCAGGGAAGTGCGTTTGGACGGAAGAGCAACTGCGAATACCCGTCAGGAGGCTTCGGGAGTATATTGAGAAAGCGCAGGAAGGAAAGTTCGTTCCAGAAAGAGAGAAAGACAAGCTCACAATGACCCTCGGGAATCCTGAGCACCCTGGACGGACACGAGGCATGCCAGGCTCCCTTCCGTGGAAGGCTGGGTTTCCGGATGCAGGGGGTTACAAAACCCAGGAGAGGAGGAAGAAAGTGGAGCATAGCCAACTACAGGCGCTGCACGAAAGGGTACAAGGGCTAGAGGAACGAGAAGCAGATCGCAGCAAATCACCTGCCAAAGCTTCCCCTGAAGCTACCCCGCCATCTCAGCAGAGAAGCAGTGTGGCTTCCACCGAGCAGACTCAGCAGCTGGAGCTTGTCTTCACGGGCTACCCCGTGGATGCTATCACAGAGTCTCAACATTGCCACCTTATGACGTGATGGATGACATTAAAAGTCAAGGCAGCTGTTGGCTCTGTTATACCTAATGAACCTGGCTCAACCTACCACGGCCAGCCGATTCCGGAAGGATATGCTAGGGTGATGGTGGATTAAATAACGGACGGATTTGAGGACCTTGAGCTTGACCACCCTACGGGTGAAGGGAAGATTCGGCTGGGTTCTTCTCTGAAGACTCCATGCCTATGGCGGAAGGAGCTCATCAACCTTCCGAACTGGACGCCTCCGCCTCCTCCTCCTCCGGCAAGTCAGGGCACTCTGCCTCCTCCTCCGCCTCCTCCGGCGAGTGATCAGGGCACTCAGCCTCCTTCTTCGGTGTGTGGCGGCACTCCGCCTCCTTCTCCGCCTGCGCCGGCGCGCCCGAGCAGCCAGCTGCCTCCTCCTTCTCCGCCTCGTCAACAAGGGTGGAAGAGACCCACCGCCGCTCTGGCTCCTCCGGTGCATCGTCCTTCTCCTCCGCCTCGTAAGAAAGGAAAGACAGCCGCAGCAGCTCCGTCTGCTCTGGCGTCTAGTAGTACAGCCAGAGGCAGGCAATACAGATACGGTCCTTCTCTGAAGACTCCAGAGAAGTTACCATACGAGAGGAGCCAGGAGGAAAATGCGAAGATCGTGCAAGCCGAAGTGACCAACTTCTTTGAAGGGGTCAAAGCAAAGAAAAATCCACCTCCGGAGGAGAAGATAGATCCGGTAAAAGCAAAGCGTACTCTGGCTCCCCTGACGAAACCACCAAAGTCTCTGGTGAAAGACAACTACGAGCGCATTCTTACAAAGTCATTTATCGAAGCGCAGCGGTCGGGAAGTACTGTCAGTGCTCAAAGGTTAGCAGAATGACGTGCTGGGAAAAAAGTTGCCCAGCTCAGCGAACAAGCGAACCAATCGTTGCCCCCGCTCCAGGTGTCTAGCGTCGTCGCGAATCATCCGGGCGGGCTGGTGCCCGGTTATAACGATCTTGGAGATTACCTGCCCGACGATGCACATTTTGATTTCTTGGAGGTGGACGAACACATATACGTGTATGGGAAGCCTCTCGTCAAAGATGAAAAATCTCTAACAACGATGATGTGAAGATTCCATGATTGGTATATGAAAACCTGCAGAGAGTCTGAGGGGTGGAATATTTTGACGCTCAGAGTTAAAGAGGAGCATGACCTCATTGGAATTGATCTGTTGAATGTTCCATTTGAGGAGTTCTTCGAGTTTTTCAATCTAAAGGCCATTGATAAGTTAATGATCACTTGTTACTGCCTGTATGTAGTACTACTTCTGTCATTAAGTCTATATATATATGTCAGCTCTTTCATTGCATGTATTTTTAATTATTCTCAGTATATTATGCAGATTGAAGATCGCCGAATTGAAGAAAAGACAAATCAGTGATATTGGGTTCATTAACACAAATCTCATAGATGCATATATGGTTAAATTTCATATATGGTTAAATTTCAGGCCAAAGATACCGAGGCCAAGCTGCTACAATCATTTATATTAAATCAAAACAAAGCTATAATACTCTTCCCTTACAACTTCGAGTGAGTGTTACTGTCTTGTGCATATTAGGTTTCCCTTATTAGTCGAGGTTATAGTAATGTAATTGATGAGTTATGCATGTGTGCGCAGCTTCCACTATATTCTCCTAGAGATTAAGCTTGAGCAGGGACTAGTAACCGTCTTAGACTCGAGACGAAAAGATCCCAAGAAGTACGCGGACATGACTGAAATTCTAGAGAAGTAAGTTAAATCGATCATTATCGCACCATATCGACAACTTCAATTTGTTCATTTCCTGATATCAAGTAATTGTTTTCTTTGTCTAGCAGGGTTTGGAGTAAATTCACCTCAAAAACTCCGGGACTGCCGAAGAAGCTGCAATTTAGACATCCGAAAGTAAGTACTATAGTAGCATATATGTTCCAGGCATCTCCTAGTGATTCAAGCGCTAGTTTCATCAATTCCATTTAGCATGCTTGCTAATTATCAGTTTGATTGACCTCTATTTCTTGTAAAGTGGTTGTGGCAGGAAGAAGGGACTAATTACTGTGGATACTACATTTGTGAGTCCATCCGCCACACGACCTGTGAGCGGGGCTACTCCGAGAAACAATATGAAGTACGCAAATAATTATATTCACAATTTTATTTTATTACCATCATTTGTGTTCAGTTTCATTTATTCATATATATGTATTGACCCCCTTCTTCAAATTAGATATTTCGGATGCGGGATGAACTCCTAGCACCAGATCGTATGCGAGGAATTCAAGAAGAATTGGCGGCATTCTTTCTTAACCACGTGATCGCTAAAGACGGAGAATACTATGTGGACCCTGATGCGTTCAATTTTAATTAGGAGATTATATTGTAAAAGATACTTATATTGTATATATGTAGCCAGTAGCGTCGGATAGATATACGAGAACTTGCTGTTCGACCAATCTCTCAGAGAAGGAAAGGTGGTTGATATCACTTCTCTTTGTATGCATATGTTCATGATGATCTTCTGTTTCCTTCATTTGCTTAACTAGCTAGCATGTCTAGTCCTCTCTATACGTATAGTACGTAGCGTTGACCAAGCACGGAGATAAAGAAGGACACTTCTCTCAATTAATTAGCTAGCTAACACAATATATGAAACACCTAAATTAACCCCCCAAAACCCCAAACCCTCCCCCCTTTCAAAAACAAAAAACAAAAACCCCAACATCTGAGATGCTGACGCGTGGATGCCTATTGGTCCCGGTTGGTGCCACCAACCGGGACCAAAGGGCTTCCTGCCTGGGCTCGCCGCACCGGCCACGTGGAGGCCCATCTGTCCCGGTTTATGCAAGAACCGGGACTAAAGGTTTATGGCATTAGTACCGACACTTTTGTTCCGGTTCAAAAATCGAGACAAATGGCCCTCACGAACCGGGACAATAGGTCCTTTTTCTACTAGTGAGAGGGAGTGAAGGCAAGAGAAGAGAGATAGACTAAAGGCACAGGCGATCTTGGCCGAAACTACTAGCCCACTAAAGCAGGGAAAGTCAGTCAGATTAGAGTTAGGCTCGATGATGCCAAAGCGTTAGTGTATCGGTAATAACCAGTTTTGTATATGCCTCAGAGTTTCAGACCAGCTTTCGTTGTCGAAACCCCGTGCATTACGATCGTTCCACAGGGTCACCACACATGCAACAAAAATGACATGCCACATTCTTCCAACTCTGCCTTTGCTCCCGCGTTCCACGGGATCACTCAGAAATCGTAGCAGTTTGTCTAGCCTTCAGGCCTCATTTGGTATAGGAGGATTTCCAGCCCCAAAGTGGAGAGGAATTTTAGAGGATTGGATGAATCCCTCTCTTCCATCCAATCCTCTCAAATCCCCTTGAATCCTTAATCCCTCTCCAACTACAATATGCAGAGGATTGGGAAGTCTGTTTCCTCCCGTCTCATGTTGGAGGAGCTAATGCGAAGGGCGGCGACGAAGGAACTGCGAGGCATCCAGTTCCACGAGGGGCTACACGAGGCTGGTGAGCCGCGTGGGTTGGGAGGGTTTGACGGGGATTGAAGTGGTTTGGCTCATTTAATCCCTGCGAATCAAATGGGCCGATGGGGTTTTCTGGGGATTCTGGGCCCTGCGGGGATAATCCTCTGTAATCCTCTCCAAACCTCTTCTATCAAACGAGGCCTCAGGGGGAGACTAAATACCAGGGACAACATGGTTAAGAAAAGCTGGACCGTCATTGCCCTCACATGCCGACTGCGACCTATGCCTAGCCGTGGAGTCCATCAGACATTCTGCTCAGATGCATTCATGCTCAAGCTGTGTGGGATTCAGTTGGGCACGCAATGGAATGTGAAGACTTTTTTTTCCTTTTTTTTGGGAAAGGGGGACTCGTTTTTTTTATTAAGAAACTTGTAACTACATCAATCGAATCCTTCAACCAATCGTTTTAGTATTGTCACACGGGTGATCTGGATTCGATCCCTGGCAACGGCATATTTTGCCATATTATTTTGTTGTATTTTGTCAATTAATTGATCGAAGTAATACGAGCAGCTTCCAACTGTCATAGAGGCGTAAACCAACCTCTTGCCAACAGTTAATCAAAGCAATGCACACATATAGTCACAGCCAGAGGCAACAGTAAGACAACCTTTCACGGCTTTGCAACTCCACCTCTCTTTTTTCCCATTGCCGGTTGATCAAAGTTTCTGGCAGTCACAAAGGAAACAGCAAGCCAACCCTTTGCCACTTGATGAAGGAAACTAGTTACAATCAGAGGCAGCGGTAAGCCAACTCGTTTGTGCTATCAAAAAAATATGTATTGTTTGGTGATACCGACAAGAAACACATGAAATTTTCTATAATCGGAACCAGCCACATTGGTAACCGTATATACCTACCGCTCGACACTATGACATTGGGTACAAGGCCCTAGGACCTCGAACTGAACATTGGTGGGAACTCTCCCCACGATGTACTGACCCACAATCTCCACTCCTCTACGAGCTCCCGCGAGATCTTTCTTGCTCATTGACAAACATAGGCCATTCTTTGTTGAGGCGGGGCATCTGCCAACAATACCCCACCTCCTATCATAGCCGTAGGTCATGTCCAACGTCAGACGCTCGAGGGAAGCTGCACTCTCAAGGATGTGGATCGTGAGCTCGACCAGGCTCCGGGATGGACAGAACCCTGTGATCAGCACCTTCCTGAGATGGTCGTGTCGGTACTCTAGCTTTCGTTTAGTATACACATCATCCTCTCCAGAAATGAGATCGGGTGTAGTTGCATCCTGCTCTACCTGCATGTAGTGCCATTGTTGTAATAAAAAAAGTGTAACACACTATTTGTCGTAGATAGCTTTGAGTGTTATGAATATGGACTTACCCGTAGGATGAAAGAATCCAGGACCGGAGAAGCATCAAGAAAAGAAACCAAAGAAAATATGTCATGGCTTGGAGGGAAGGGCATTGTTGCTGGATGGAGTTTGATTTCCAGGTTCTTGAGGTAGGGGAACTTGGAGGGCTGCATTGGAATAAGGACGAACCCCATTATTAATTAAAATGGGCTGTATATATAATCACACACATTTAATGTACATTGTATACTTAAACATATCTATATGGTTTGGTCATTAAGATGTTAAAATCAGAAACATATACCTGTCGTGATTGCAGGATAAGACTCTCAACATTAGGTATGATGGATGGAAGTCTGGCACGAGCATCAGAGAAAAAAATGCTCGACAAATCTACATTCTTAAGTTGAGAAGAATTTCTCAAACAAATTTCTTTCAGGATCCCAATCTCATCAGAGCGAAAGGAGCAAAGTTTTGGGGCATCGATCTGTACTGACTGTAGCCCTGTGCAATGTATCAAACTAAGGTATTTGAGTTGCTGCAACGTGAAAGCTATTCGCAAGCATACTATCCCCCTACAAAAGTACATGTCCAACTTCTCTAGGACAGGAAATTTTGAGAGCAAGAACCGTAACCCTTCCTCTGTAACCCGGACAGAAAACAAATGTAAACATGTCAATCTTCTCAAGATACCAAGTGACGACGTGGGAGTAAAAGCACAGCCGTGGAGGTGGAGAGACTTGATTGAACTTGCAGCTGCCTCATCAGACAAGACGGCACACGGGAAGTTGTATTCTTTCTTGATTTGTAAAGGTATTGACAAGTCAAGTTTTTTTATCCCAGACTTGACGGTGATTTGGAGCCACCTGTTGAGGCTGGAGGCTTTGATGTGGCCATAAGAGCCATGTACAAGTCTAAGTTTAAGTGTCTCCACCTTAACCCTATTGTTGTGATGGTTTTCAAGAATTTGGTCAACTTTTTTTATGATATAGGTTTTTTGTTCTTCAACTGTCTTATCAGCCAATCCAAGCGTATGTTCGTTGAGTTTAAGGTGGGAATAGCATCTCCAGGCATGTAGAAGTCCACGAGACACGCATGCAGCACGAGCTGCGTCTTGCACTGTCAAGAGGGAGTGTATATAATGTAGAATTTCCTGCAAAATCGAGGTTGACAAGTTCAACAGTTAGATTGTAGCTAGCAGCTAACTTTAGCTAGTACGTAGTTGAGATATAAACAACAAAATCATATTTATACAACAAAATCATATTTATATAGCTTGCTAATTTGTGCATGTAGTTGACAGTTCATGGACACAGCTAAATAAGTCCTTGATCTAATATGGGAACGAGGGAGTACATGTATAACCATTGTTGCGATTCACGATGAATGGTTCTTATGGAAACAAGCATGGTTACAGTTTACTTGACATCACATTGAGATCTTATATTAGCACAAAAAGCAAGCAAAATTCCTAGGTCTAGATGCACCATATATTCATGTGATATCAGTTTTTCTCGGGATCCGGTTGCCAGCAAGAATGTATACCTCTGGTAGTTGCTCAAAAACAGGTCCTGGTCTCATATTTCGGGCACCTTGTTGTTGGCGAGATGCACTATGTGTTTCAGCCAACAAAGTCTCCGGTAAACTATCTGCAATAATACCCAGGAGCTTGTAAGCAAGTAGCGTCACTTTTCCTTATGCAACTCAGACTTCGCGATAAAGAATTATGAATTCCCATGAACGGGAGCTAGACTTGAACAAGGAAAGATAGGGGAAAAGAAACTTGGTGCGCCAAAACCTGAAGGTTCAAAATAGCCATCCAGGATAGCAGGGATGAATTTTGGATTTCAAGAGCTGAACCTTCAAAAAAACAAGGAATTTTCGCCTGGAGCAGAAGAACCGAGATGGGTTGGAGAGTGCGGAGACATACTTGCAGTTGCAGAGAGTGTGGTGCAGTCGTCTTCACGGGTTGCCGTCGACGCAGACCAAGAAGGCCCTGCAGGTGGGAGGTGCCGACGAGAAGGGGAGTTGGACATCGTCGCGATCTATAGCGTGAGAGCCTGGGAAGTTCGGCTATATATATGCCAATGTTTTGGCCGTCTCTGGTGGCGGTTCCGTTTCCTGATCGAGCTCCAACACGGACCTGTTTATACACATTGAGTTCTAACAACGTAACTTATTGATGTAATCTTCTATCTTTTCTAATTTAAATATCATCGAAAGTCGTTGTAGTATAGTGGTAAGTATTCCCGCCTGTCACGGGTTTGATCCCCGGCAACGGCGCCTACCTTTTTTTTTTTTGCCGCGCTGCACTTCTACAGCAATCGCGCCAGCATTTCATCCACCCTTTGGCCCAGCATTTTCATCCACCTCTTGTTCTTTTACTCTTCACTTGCAAACTTAGTTTTCAGTCGACATCCTCATAATATTCCAACTTCCGCATCCACTTTAGTTTTGGACCCCTACTAACTTGTAGGCGAGTGATCCGGGTTCGATCCCCGGCAACCACGTCCCTTCCTTTTGTTGCTCCTTCGCACTTCATTTTTTTCTCTGTAAAATTGTGCTGTATCTATACTGCGTCATCAAGACCTCGAACCGGAGCTCTACAAGATGGCTGCCAGAAAGAACCTCTCTGCCAAAGATGGGATGATGACTGAGAGGTGGAATGAGCTGCCTACAATTTCGTCGACGGATCAAACAAAATCGAAGATTAAGGATCCTAGATTGCAGAAGGTATGGTCTGTCACGCGAGTGACCAGCAACAGCGATTTTATTTGGTTGCCTCACTTTGTATCTTGTTCGCCAGTCAATCAGTCAAAAAAAAAATATATATATCAGTCAGAACTCACACAAATTGCATCATGCATGGCAAGTACAGCAATCGGGCAAAGGCTCAAGCTGACACGAAAACCGAGCAGCATCCTCATCCACCTAAGCCAAAACATGGTAATTAGCATCCGAGATCATACCAAACTCTGGTCTATCTATACCCCGTCATTACCACTTGCAGCGGGAGAAATATAGGAGGAGGATCCAGTCCGTTCAAAATATTCAGTTGCATATCACCTTCTTATTTTTCTAAGACGGTTTGCCTGATATATGTAACCAAATTATGTTCCAATGCTACTTATTTAGGTACTTGCATTTACAGTTCGTCAATAGGTCATGGAAAGGAAATGCAACCTCTTGGCGCAATAATTTTGTGTGTACACATGTTCCCTGCCTAAGCATAAGCATCATGTTATTCACTTATAACATGTCACATATCATTTGTGCTTTCTTGTTGTAATAGTCATGTTACCGAAGATTCAGGTGCACCTGCTGTAACTGAAGTAATTTTGCTTTCTTTCTGTAACCAAATCCGTTTCCCAATGCTTACAACTGTTCAATATAACATGGTATAAAGCAACATCTTTGCACACTCGCATATGCCAGACTGGTTACTACTTAAACTAGAACTTAATTATTTCATGTATCCGCAAGTTGATCACACTTGTCTTTTGAAACTCTTCACACATGAGAGCAAGAGCCGCAATCCTTCCTCCGTAATGTCGGACATGAGAAACTTGCTAATCTTCTCAAGAGACCAAGTTTCTACGCGGGATGAAGAGGGCAACATGAGAGGCTGACTAAATTGAAGTTTCAGCTGCCTCATGAGACAAACTGAGCATATACCTATGTTGATCTCGCTTCCCAAGTTTAGATAATGTTAGTGTTTTCGCCAGAAACAGGGGTGGTTCCCATCTTCGTTTCTCGTTTCATGTCTCTAATCTGGACGGATATGACTTTTACCATTAATCCTATACTTGCCAAGATTAAACTTGATAATAAATAGCTTTGTCATCCTACTAACAACAAAGTCATTGTAGTATAAGTGGTAAGTATTCCCAACTAACCCGGGCTCGATCCCTGACAATGTTTTTTTTTTGCCTTCTTTTGTTGCACTTGATAAAAGCTATGCATCAGCTAATAAAGGCAAAAATATACCAATCCAAGATGAAGATTTGAAGAGTTCAAAGTTTTATTTTGATGGAAATACCATGAACGAATAACATATGTTCCATTCGTGCTATAGAAAAAATGTGTTGTTCACTAGTGCCAAAATCAGACATGTGACATAAATGGAATTATTCCAATCTAAAAACAAACTATATTGATAAGTAGTACTCCCTCTGTTCCACAATGTAGCGCATATAGATTTTTCTAAAAGTCAAACTTTATAAACTTTGACCAATTTTTTGTAGAGAAAATCATATACATCTAGAATACCAAATACGTATGCTTAGATACATCACAAGACATACTTTCATATTATATACATTTGGTATTGTAGATATAAATAGTTTTCTCTATAAACTTGGTCAAAATTTATAAAGTTTGACTTTGTAGAAAATCTATATGCGCTATATTATGGAACGGAGGGAGTATCTACTGGTCACTAAAATGGCATACGTTACAGGGCTCCAGAACCTCGAATAGAACAGTCGATGGAACTCTCCCCGCAATGTACCTACGCGCAGCTTCCACGGCTTTACGAGCTCCTGCAAGATCCGTATCGCTCAAAGGAGAGCAGTGGCTAGTCTTGGTTGAGGAGGGGCATTTGCTGGTGGTACCCAACCTCGTATTGTAGCCATATGTCGTGTCCAGCGTCAGACGCGCGAGTGAAGGTGCACTCTCAATAATGTGGCTCGTGAGCTCCACCAGGTTCTTGGATGCACAAAAGCCCATGATGGTCACCTGCCTGAGTTGGTCATACCGACGCTCCTGCTTCCGCCTCACATACTCATCGTCGTCATCTCCGACATCGAGATCGGACGTAAGGGCACACTGCCCTAACTGCAAATGCATACATATGTAAAATCAATATTCATCATTAGCGTCATTGGTCTGATAAACAAGTGTAACCCACTAATTGGTGGATAGCTCCAAGAGATGTGGACAGTGACTTACGCGCAAGATAAACGAATCCATGACAGGGGAAGCATCAAGAAAAGAAACCAAACAGAAGACATCATAGCTTGTGTGGAAGGCTGACATTGATCGGACGAGTCTGATTTGCAACTTCTTGAGGTGGTGGACCATGGATGGTATGATTGGCATGTTGTCATCCTAAGGAATGACAAACCCAAAGATCAATCATGCGTTTCTTTCAACATAAAAATGTTGCATACATTTCACTATTCACTATATAATTAATTAAATAGCAAATCCGATATGATTATTATGATGTTAAAACCAACTAATACCTCAACAGGAGAGCATAGGGTAAGGGTCTCGACATTGTTTGCAATGGATGGAAGCCAGACATGAGCATTAGAGAGAAGAATCCACGAAAAAGTTACATTCTTAAGTTGAGAAGAATTTTGTAGAGAGGTCTCGCTACCACCACCAACAGCACCAAAATGAAAGGTGCAGAGATTTGGAGCGTCCAGCTCAAGCACCTTTAACGTACTGCAAAGAATAATACTGAGGATATTGAGTTGTTTCAATGTTGAAGGTATTTGCAAGCAAATAATCCCAGTGCACTGGTAGAGGTACAATTGCTCTAGGACAGATGATGTCGACAGCAAATGTCCTAATCCTTCCCCAGTAGTATGGACACAAATCAAATTTATACTCGTCAATCTTCTCAAGAGGCCAATTGTCGACATGGGATAAAAATTGCAACCATAGAGGCGAAGATATTGGATTGTACTTGCAGCTGCCTTGTCGGACAAAACCGAACACGGGAAGCTATAGTTTTCCACCATCGACCCGGGCATAGAAAAGTCAAGTTCTTTAATCCCAGACTTAACTGTGATTTGGAGCCACCTGTCCAGGCAGGAAGGCCTTGATGTTCCTGCAGGAAGGGGGACTTCAAGTTGAAGTGTCTCCACCAGAACCCCATTGTTGTGATGATTTTCGAGAATTTGGCCAACCCTCTCGTTGAAATAGGTTTCCATTTCCTCAAATTTCTTGCCAGTCAACCCAAGTGTATGGTGGTTGAGTACGAGCCTGGAATAACATCTCCAGGCACATAGAAACCCACGAGACACGCAGGCAACACGAGCAGCGTCTCGCACTGGCAACAGGAATTGTATATGGGGTAGGATGTCCTGCAAAAGCAGGGACGATAGAATAACTTTTGACGGTCAGATGGTAGCTAGTAGCTGACGGCAATAGACAACAATAATCATATATATATATGTGATGTCCAAAATATATATAGATAGCAACACATACCTCTGGGAGTTCCTCACAGAAAAATTCTCGTTTTAGTTTTTGGGCTCCTTGAAGAAGAATATCGCCTTGTGATCCACTACCTGCAATGTAGGGGATGCAACTAAGATTTTGCGAGAGAGAAGTATGTATATGAATTCGCAATGCATTAGATCGCTGCAATTCAGCGGGGCTTGTAAGTATGTTAATATCAGTAGGATCACTTCAGCTTTTTTTTAAAGGAGGAGGACCCCCGGCTGTCGTGGTACTAAGACTGACAGTAGAATAGGGGGTAGGTATGTAGAGGTAAGATCCTAGCTATGGAGTAGTTGTATACGCAAGGGTTTTACGAGTTCAGGCCCTTCTCGGAGGAAGTAACAGCACTACGTCTCGGAGCCCGGAGGCGGACTGGATTATATGCGTATGAGTTACATGGGTGTGAACCTTTCTGCCTGTGGAGGGGGGTGACTTATATAGAGTGCGCCAGGACCCCAGCCAGCCCACGTAGCGGAGGGTTCAATGTACATAAAGCCTGGCGTTACTGGTAACGCCCTACATAAAGTGCTATCATGGCCATAAAGACTACTTAATAACAGACCGTTTGGATACAGAATGACCCTAGATCTCCTGGTGGTCGAGTGAGCCTTCATGGTCGAGTGTCTTCGAGTCCGTCGAGTGGAATCCTTCCAGATCGACTGAAAGGAAGTTTCTTCTAGAGATGTCCTTGGGGAGGGTACCTTGGACAGATCCATGACCCTACCCTAGGTACATGGCTTCATCACCGGCCTCTGCATTAGGGCGATGCATACGGCCACTTTATTAGTTATTCTCACAAGACCTTACAAAGTCATACAACAGTAAGACTAAAACCACCGTCTAAGCAACAACGGTCGCTACTCCTATCCAATTGATGAAGGGGCGCTGATAGTCTGGGCCTAATACCAAACAGACATCGCAGCCAAACCTAAACATATAAGACCTGAGGTCTCAACCAGGACGCCTGCCGGGTATGGGGCACCTACCAGTCCGGCGCACTCCTCAACCAGGACGCCTGCCGGGTATGATGCCGCCGCAGCCACCAGCTGTCACCAATCCATCTTCAGTGTTATACTGCTGCACCACCTTGCCCGACCTCTCTGCCATCGACACCACCACGATGCCTGATGACGTCACCCTCTTGCGCGAGTCCCTCGCCATACATCGGGCGTCGAATCTCCACTGCGCCATGCCGCCGAGAAACATCACCATTAATGTGCAAGATGAAACATCGCTCCACCAACTACACCTCCAAGAATGACGCCACAAGAGGGAAACAACACAATAATGCCGACGTCATCCGATCTACTGATCTAGGGTTTCCCCCAGAGGTAGCAGATAGTGGCCTGGAACTTCTCAACAGCGATGCCTTCAACAAGGGAACGACACCAATAGTGCAGCCATCGCCGGCCTCGGCAGCAGCAGCGAGCAGGTCTTCACCCAGATCTGTTCCAATGGCCTCCATCGAGCGTCTTGCGCATGGATCGTCCACCATTGCGGCCGTCGTGTCGCCCGTCGCGAGACCACAACCGCTGACACATCCTCCGCTGTCCGGGGCCGCCGTCCCGGGATCCAGCCCTCGCTGGCCGCCGGAATGAAGCCACCGAAGCCCATCGAGGGTGGCCAACGGGGACGGAGAAGCTAGATCCAGCCAAGCCCGGCCATGATCCGGCCTATCCCCGTGCTGAAGCCACTCCGTGGCCCTGCATCTCGCCCGCGCCCGAGGCAACGCAGGCAGCGCATGCGCGCACAACGCCGTGGAGAGGGGAAACGCCCTGCCGCCACCTTCCCTGGGGCGCGCGCGGACTTCACCGGCGGCCCCTCCAGCGGCGGCGAAGCGAGGGAGGGGGTGAGGGGGACCTGGCGGCGGAGGCGCTAGGGTTCCCCCGTGTCGCCCAGGGGCGACGCGGGGGCGTGATGGGGCAGAACAGATTAGCAACAGTAGATGGGCTTTACCGAAAAAGGGTTTCCCCCCGCTTTGTATTACAAAGCAACAACATCGATACAACCAACGATAGGTGCTGGGGCGGAAGCAGCACGGGCACGCCCAAAAGAAAAGAAAGAGAAAACACAAAAGGAAAAAAATGCTGACAAAGGCGGATCAACAAAAACGAAGATGACTCGCAACCGCTGCGCCCGCCGAAGAATTCCACCACGCTCCTAGCACCACGAAACGCCGCATACCAAGTAACACCTTCAAGAAGGAACGCGACGACAACAACGCTGCTACCGGACATGGCCTATGGTTTCCCCCGGTACGCGGAGGGCCGTGGGAGGGAAGGGGGATATTCGACGCCCTTCACGAAGGCACGGCGGCGCCCACGGGCGTCACCGCGTCGGTGCCGAATAAGCCGACAAGGATTTCTCCCAACCTCCAACCAACCACGAACCCAGACGATCCATCGCGCTCCACCATACTTGCCGTCCACCAATATGCGCCACCACGGACTCGCAGTCACCATCGCCGTCTCCCCGTGACAAGCGAAGCGAGACCGGCGGGATCGAGAGGAACTAGCCGGAAACGAGGAGCAGCAGGGTCAGCGGCCACGTGGGAAGGGACAACCTCCACCACCCTCGGCGGTGACCAACCGGACGTAGCTCAGGAGCAAACCAGGCACCCCTGCCCGGCCGAGCCCGAAGCGGGCTCATGAAGCTCCCGTCGCTGCGCTGCAGTACACGCACCACCGTCTCCGCCACCCCCAGCCCAAGCCACACCTCCGTCCGCCGGAGATGACGCCTGAAAGCACACGCCAGGCCCACTGAGGGAGTCCCGGACTAGGGGGTGTCCGGATAGCCGAACTATCATCATCGGCCGGACTCCAAGACTATGAAGATACAAGATTGAAGACTCTGTCCCGTGTCCGGATGGGACTTTCCTTGGCGTGGAAGGCAAGCTTGGCGATACGGATATGTAGATCTCCTACCTTTGTAACCAACTCTGTGTAACCCTAGCCCTCTCCGGTGTCTATATAAACCGGATGGCCTTAGTCCACAGGACGAACGACAATCATACCATAGGCTAGCTTCTAGGGTTTAGCCTCCTTGATCTCGTGGTATATCTACTCTTGTAACCCACATCATCAATATTAATCAAGCAGGACGTAGTGTTTTACCTCCATCAAGAGGGCCCGAACCTGGGTAAAAACATCGTGTCCCTTGTCTCCTGTTACCATCCGCCTAGACGCACAGTTCGGGACCCCCTACCCGAGATCAGCCGGTTTTGACACCGACATTGGTGCTTTCATTGAGAGTTCCTCTGTGCCGTCGCGATCAGGAAGGATGCCTTCTCCCGTCTTTAAAGACGGCACCGTCGTCAAGAGAGCTTTGGCCGCCGGCCAAACTGTCCGGCTAGGTGGTTTTTGAAGGAAATATGCCCTAGAGGCAACAATAAAGTTATTATTTATTTCCTCATATCATGATAAATGTTTATTATTCATGCAAGAATTGTATTAACCGGAAACATGATACATGTGTGAATGCATAGACAAACATATAGTCACTAGTATGCCTCTACTTGACTAGCTCATTAATCAAAGATGGTTATGTTTCCTAACCATAGACATGTGTTGTCATTTGATTAATGGGATCACATCATTAGGAGAATGATGTGATTGACATGACCCATTCCGTTAGCCTAGCACTTGATCGTTTACCGGAGGAACACTTTGGGTACTACCAAACATCACAACGTAACTGGGTGATTATAAAGGAGTACTACAGGTGTCTCCTAAGGTACATGTTGAGTTGGCATATTTCAAGATTAGGTTTTGTCACTTCGATTGTCGGAGAGGTATCTCTGGGCCCTCTCGGTAATGCACATCATTATAAGCCTTGCAAGCAATGTGACCAAATGAGTTGGTTACAGGATGATGCATTACGGAACGAGTAAAGAGACTTGCCGGTAATGAGATTGAACTAGGTATTGGATACCGACGATCAAATCTCGGGCAAGTAACATACCGATGACAAAGGGAACAACGTATGTTGTTATGCGGTTTGACCGATAAAGATCTTCGTAGAATATGTAGGAACCAATATGGGCATCCAGGTTCCGCTATTGGTTATTGACCGAGAATAGTTCTAGGTCATGTCTACATAGTTCTCGAACCCGTAGGGTCCGCACGCTTAACGTTACGATGACAGTTTTATTATGAGTTTATAAGTTTTGATGTACCGAAGTTTGTTCGGAGTCCCGGATGTGATCACGGACATGACGAGGAGTCTCGAAATGATCGAGACATAAAGATTGATATATTGGAAGCCTATGTTTGGACATCGGAAAGGTTCTGGGTGAAATCGGGATTTTACCGGAACACCGGGGGGTTACCGGAACCCTCCCGGGGGTTAATGGGCCTTAGTGGGCCATGAGGGAGAAGAGGAAGGGCCGGCCAGGGCAGGCCGTGCGCCCCCTCCCCCCTAGTCCGAATAGGACAGGGAAGGGGGGGCGGCGCCCCCCTTTCCTCTTTCCCCTCCCCCCTTTCCTTCTCCACCAAGGCAAGAAGGGGGAATCCTACTCCCGGTGGGAGTAGGACTCCTCCAGGCGCACCCCAAGGGGGCCGGCCGCACCTCCCCCTCCCTCCTTTATATACGGGGGCAGGGGGGCACCCCAGAACACACAAGTTGATCTACGGATCGTTCCTTAGCCATGTGCGGTGCCCCCCTCCACCATATTCCACCTCGGTCATATCGTCGCGGAGTTTAGGCGAAGCCCTGTGCTGGTAGAACATCATCATCGTCACCACGCCGTCGTGCTGACGAAACTCATCCCCGAAGCTTTGCTGGATCGGAGCCCGGGGATCGTCATCGAGCTGAACGTGTGCTGAACTCGGAGGTGCCGTACGTTCCGTACTTGGATCGGTCGGATCGTGAAGACGTACGACTACATCAACCGCGTTGTGATAACGCTTCCGCTTACGGTCAACGAGGGTACGTGGACAACACTCTCCCCTCTCGTTGCTATGTCATCACCATGATCTTGCGTGTGCGTAGGAATTTTTTTGAAATTACTACGTTCCCCAACAGTGGAATCCGAGCCTAGGTTTTATGCGTTGATGTTATATGCACGAGTAGAACACAAGTGAGTTGTGGGCGATACAAGTCATACTGCTTACCAGCATGTCATACTTTGGTTCGGCGGTATTGTGAGATGAAGCGGCCCGGACCGATATTACGCGTACGCTTACGCGAGACTGGTTTCACCGTTACGAGCACTCGTGCTTAAAGGTGGCTGGCGGGTGTCTGTCTCTCTCACTTTAGCTGAATCGAGTGTGGCTACGCCCGGTCCTTGCGAAGGTTAAAACAGCACCAACTTGACGAACTATCGTTGTGGTTTTTATGCGTAGGTAAGAACGGTTCTTGCTAAAGCCCGTAGCAGCCACGTAAAATTTGCAACAACAAAGTAGAGGACGTCTAACTTGTTTTTGCAGGGCATGTTGTGATGTGATATGGTCAAGACGTGATGCTATATTATATTGTATGAGATGATCATGTTTTGTAACCGAAGTTATCGGCAACTGGTAGGAGCCATATGGTTGTCGCTTTATTGTATGAAATGCAAACACCCTGTAATTGCTTTACTTTATCTCTAAGCGGTAGCGATAGTCGTAGAAGCAATAGATGGCGTAACGACAACGATGCTACGATGAAGATAGGGGTGTCGCGCCGGTGACGATGGTGATCATGACGGTGCTTCGAAGATGGAGATCACAAGCACAAGATGATGATGGCCATATCATATCACTTATATTGATTGCATGTGATGTTTATCCTTTATGCATCTTATCTTGCTTTGATTGACGGTAGCATTTTAAGATGATCTCTCACTAATAATCAAGATGTGTTCTCCCTGACTATGCACCATTGCGAAAATTCTTCGTGCTGAGACACCACGTGATGATCGGGTGTGATAGGCTCTACGTTCAAATACAACGGGTGCAAAACAGTTGCACACGCGGAATACTCAGGTCATACTTGACGAGCCTAGCATATACAGATATGGCCTCGGAACACGGAGATTGAAAGGTCGAGCGTGAATCATATAGTAGATATGATCAACATAGTGATGTTCACCATTGAAACTACTCCATCTCACGTGATGATCGGACATGGTTTAGTTGATTTGGATCACGTGATCACTTAGATGACTAGAGAGATGTCTGTCTAAGTGGGAGTTCTTAAGTAATATGATTAATTGAACTTAAATTTATCATGAAACTTAGTACCTGATAGTATTTTGCTTGTCTATGTTTGTTTGTAGATAGATGGCTCGTGCGGTTGTTCCGTTGAATTTTAATGCGTTCCTTGAGAAAGCAAAGTTGAAAGATGATGGTAGAAATTACACGGACTGGGTCCGTAACATGAGGATTATCCTCATTGCTGCACAGAAAAATTACGTCCTGGAAGCACCGCTGGATGCCAGGCCTGCTGCTGATGCAACTGACGACGTTAAGAACGTCTGGCAGAGCAAAGCTGATGACTACTCGATAGTTCAGTGTGCCATGCTTTACGGCTTAGAACCGGGTCTTCAACGACGTTTTGAACGTCGTGGAGCATATGAGAGTTCCAGGAGTTGAAGTTAATATTTCAAGCAAATGCCCGGATTGAGAGATATGAAGTCTCCAATAAGTTCTACAGCTGCAAGATGGAGGAGAATAGTTCTGTCAGTGAACACATACTCAAAATGTCTGGGTATAATAATCACTTGATTCAACTGGGAGTTAATCTTCCTGATGATAGTGTCATTGACAGAATTCTTCAATCACTGTCACCAAGCTACAAGAGCTTCGTGATGAATTATAATATGCAAGGGATGAACAAGACTATTCCCGAGCTCTTCGCGATGCTAAAAGCTGCGGAGGTAGAAATCAAGAAGGAGCATCAAGTGTTGATGGTCAACAAGACCACCAGTTTGAAGAAAAAGGGCAAAGGGAAGAAGAAGGGGAACTTAAAAAATAACAGCAAGCAAATTGCTGCTCAAGAGAAGAAACCCAAGTCTGGACCTAAGCCTGAAACTGAGTGCTTTTACTGCAAGCAGACTGGACACTGGAAGCGGAACTGCCCCAAGTATTTGGCGGATAAAAAGGATGGCAAAGTGAACAAAGGTATATGTGATATACATGTTATTGATGTGTACCTTACTAATGCTCGCAGTAGCACCTGGGTATTTGATACTGGTTCTGTTGCTAATATTTGCAACTCGAAACAGGGACTACGGATTAAGCGAAGATTGGCTAAGGACAAGGTGACAATGCGCGTGGGAAATGGTTCCAAAGTCGATGTGATCGTGGTCGGCACGCTATCTCTACATCTACCATCGGGATTAGTTTTAGACCTAAATAATTGTTATTTGGTGCCAGCGTTAAGCATGAACATTATATCTGGATCTTGTTTGATGCGAGACGATTATTCATTTAAATCAGAGAATAATGGTTGTTCTATTTATATGAGTAATATCTTTTATGGTCATGCACCCTTGAAGAGTGGTCTATTTTTATTAAATCTCGATAGTAGTGATACACATATTCATAGTGATGAAACCAAAAGATGCAGAGTTAATAATGATAGTGCAACTTATTTGTGGCACTGCCGTTTAGGTCATATCGGTGTAAAGCGCATGAAGAAACTCCATACTGATGGGATTTTGGTTCACTTGATTATGAATCACTTGGTACGTGCGAACCGTGCCTCATGGGCAAGATGACTAAAACGCCGTTCTCCGGAACTATGGAGCGAGCAACTGATTTGTTGGAAATCATACATACTGATGTTTGTGGTCCAATGAATGTTGAGGCTTGCGGCGGATATCGTTATTTTCTCACCTTCACAGATGATTTGAGCAGATATGGGTATATCTACTTGATGAAACACAAGTCTGAAACGTTTGAAAAGTTCAAAGAATTTCAGAGTGAAGTAGAAAATCATCGTAACAGGAAAATAAAATTTCTACGATCTGATCGTGGAGGAGAATATTTGAGTTACGAGTTTGGTCTACACTTGAAACAACACGGAATAGTTTCGCAACTCACGCCACCCGGAACACCACAACGAAATGGTGTGTCCGAACGTCGTAATCGTACTTTACTAGATATGGTGCGATCTATGATGTCTCTTACATATTTACCACTATCGTTTTGGGGTTATGCTTTAGAGACGGCCGCATTCACGTTAAATAGGGCACCATCAAAATCCGTTAAGACGACGCCTTATGAACTGTGGTTTGGCAAGAAACCAAAGTTGTCATTTCTTAAAGTTTGGGGCTGCGATGCTTATGTGAAGAAACTTCAACCAGATAAGCTCGAACCCAAATCGGAGAAATGTGTCTTCATAGGATACCCAAAAGAAACTATTGGGTACACCTTCTATCACAGATCTGAGGGCAAGATTTTCGTTGCTAAAATCGGATCCTTTCTAGAGAAGGAGTTTCTCTCGAAAGAAGTGAGTGGAAGGAAAGTAGAACTTGATGAGATAACTGTATCTACTCCCTTATTGGAAAGTAGTTCATCACAAGAACCGGTTCCTGTGACAACTACACCAATTAGTGAGGAAGCTAATGATATTGATCATGAAACTTCAGATCAAGTTTCTACTGAACCTCGTAGGTCTACCAGAATAAGATCCGCACCAGAGTGGTACGGTAATTCAATTCTGGAAGTCATGTTGCTTGACCATGATGAACCTACGAACTATGAGGAAGCGATGATGAGCCCATATTCCGCAAAATGGCTAGAGGCCATGAAATCTGAGATGGGATCCAATGTATGAAAACAAAGTATGGACTTTGGTTGACTAGCCCGATGATCGGCAAGTCATTGAGAATAAATGGATTTTTAAGAAGAAGACTGATGCTGATGGTAATATAACTGTCTATAAAGCTCGACTTGTTGCGAAAGGTTTTCGACAAGTTCAAGGGGTTGACTACGATGAGACTTTCTCACCCGTAGCGATGCTTAAGTCTGTCCGAATCATGTTAGCTATCGCTGCATTTCATAATTATGAAATTTGGCAAATGGATGTCAAAACTGCATTCTTGAATGGATTTCTAGAAGAAGAAGTTGTATATGATGCAGCCAGAAGGTTTTGTAGATCCAAAAGGTGCTAACAAAGTGTGCAAGCTCCAGCGTTCCATTTATGGACTGGTGCAAGCATCTCGGAGTTGGAATAAACGCTTTGATAGTGTGATCAAAGCATATGGTTTTATACAGACTTTTGGAGAAGCCTGTATTTACAAGAAAGTGAGTGGGAGCTCTGTAGCATTTCTGATATTATATGTAGATGACATATTATTAATTGGAAATGATATAGAATTTCTGGATAGCATAAAGGGATACTTGAATAAAAGTTTTTCAATGAAAGACCTTGGTGAAGCTGCTTACATATTGGGCATCAAGATCTATAGAGATAGATCAAGACGCTTAATAGGACTTTCACAAAGCACATACCTTGATAAAATTTTGAAAAAGTTCAAAATGGATCAGGCAAAGAAAGGGTTCTTGCCCGTACTACAATGTGTGAAGTTGAGTCAAACTTAATGCCCGGCCACAGCAGAAGATAGAGAGAAAATGAAAGATGTTCCCTATGCTTCAGCCATAGGCTCTATCATGTATGCAATGATGTGTACCAGACCTGACGTATGCTTAGCAATAAGCTTGGCAGGAAGGTACCAAAGTAATCCAGGAGTGCATCACTGGACAGCGGTCAAGAACATCCTGAAATACCTGAAAAGGACTAAGGATACGTTTCTCGTATATGGAGGTGACAAAGAGCTAGTCGTAAATGGTTACGTCGATGCAAGCTTTGACACTGATCCGGACGATTCTAAATCGCAAACCGGATACGTGTTTTTATTAAACGGTGCAGCTGTAAGTTGGTGCAGTTCTAAACAAAGCGTCGTGGCGGGATCTACATGTGAAGCGGAGTACATAGCTGCTTCGGAAGCAGCAAATGAAGGAGTCTGGATGAAGGAGTTCATTTCTGATCTAGGTGTCATACCTAGTGCATCGGGACCAATGAAAATCTTCTGTGACAATACTGGTGCAATTGCCTTGGCAAAGGAATCCAGATTTCACAAGAGAACCAAGCACATCAAGAGACGCTTCAATTCCATTCGGGACCAAGTCCAAGTGGGAGACATAGAGATTTGCAAGATACATACGGATCTAAATGTTGCAGACCCGTTGACTAAGCCACTCTCACGAGCAAAACATGATCAGCACCAAGACTCCATGGGTGTTAGAATCATTACCATGTAATCTAGATTATTGACTCTAGTGCAAGTGGGAGACTGAAGGAAATATGCCCTAGAAGCAATAATAAAGTTATTATTTATTTCCTCATATCATGATAAATGTTTATTATTCATGCTAGAATTGTATTAACCGGAAACATGATACATGTGTGAATACATAGACAAACATATAGTCACTAGTATGCCTCTACTTGACTAGCTCATTAATCAAAGATGGTTATGTTTCCTAACCATAGACATGTGTTGTCATTTGATTAATGGGATCACATCATTAGGAGAATGATGTGATTGACATGACCCATTCCGTTAGCCTAGCACTTGATCGTTTAGTATATTGCTATTGCTTTCTTCATGACTTATACATGTTCATGTAACTACGAGAATTATGCAACTCCCGTTTACCGGAGGAACACTTTGGGTACTACCAAACGTCACAACATAACTGGGTGATTATAAAGGAGTACTACAGGTGTCTCCGAAGGTACATGTTGAGTTGGCGTATTTCGAGATTAGGTTTTGTCACTCCGATTGTCGGAGAGGTATCTCTGGGCCCTCTCGGTAATGCACATCATTATAAGCCTTGCAAGCAATGTGACCAAATGAGTTGGTTACGGGATGATGCATTACGGAACGAGTAAAGAGACTTGCCGGTAACGAGATTGAACTAGGTATTGGATACCGACGATCAAATCTCGGGCAAGTAACATACCGATGACAAAGGGAACAACGTATGTTGTTATGCGGTTTGACCAATAAAGATCTTCGTAGAATATCTAGGAACCAATATGGGCATCCAGGTTCCACTATTGGTTATTGACCGAGAATAGTTCTAGGTCATGTCTACATAGTTCTCGAACCCGTAGGGTCCGCACGCTTAACGTTACGATGACAGTTTTATTATGAGTTTATAAGTTTTGATGTACCGAAGTTTGTTCGGAGTCCCGGATGTGATCACGGACATGACGAGGAGTCTCGAAATGATTGAGACATAAAGATTGATATATTGGAAGCCTATGTTTGGACATCGGAAAGGTTCCGGGTGAAATCGGGATTTTACCGGAACACCGGGGGGTTACCGGAACCCTCCCGGGGGTTAATGGGCCTTAGTGGGCCATGAGGGAGAAGAGGAAGGGTCGGCCAGGGCAGGCCGCGCGCCCCCTCCCCCTAGTCCGAATAGGACAAGGAAGGGGGGGCGGCGCCCCCCTTTCCTCTTTCCCCTCCCCCCTTTCCTTCTCCACCAAGGCAAGAGGGGGGAGTCCTACTCCCGGTGGGGGTAGGACTCCTCCAGGCGCACCCCAAGGGGGCCGGCCACACCTCCCCGTCCCTCCTTTATATACGGCGGCAGGGGGCACCCCAGAACACACAAGTTGATCTACGGATCGTTCCTTAGCCGTGTGCGGTGCCCCCCTCCACCATATTCCACCTCGGTCATATCGTCGCGGAGTTTAGGTGAAGCCCTGCGCCGGTAGAACATCATCATCGTCACCACGCCGTCGTGCTGACGAACTCATCCCCGAAGCTTTGCTGGATCGGAGCCCGGGGATCTTCATCGAGCTGAACATGTGCTGAACTCGGAGGTGCCGTACGTTCGGTACTTCGATCGGTCGGATCGTGAAGACGTGCGACTACATCAACCGCATTGTGCTAACGCTTCCGCTTACGGTCTACGAGGGTACATGGACAACACTCTCCCCTCTCGTTGCTATGTCATCACCATGATCTTGCGTGTGCGTAGGAATTTTTTTGAAATTACTACGTTCCCCAACAGTTTTCTTATGACCGCCTGTTCGGCCACCGCTCCGACGATGACCTCTCAGGTCATCAAAAGCGATCTTCACGTCAGCCCGGAATTCGCCGAGCAGTTAGATCCGGTTGAGCTCTCCTCTGTAAACGAGCTCTTGGATCGCATCGCCGCCCTGGGAGTCGCTACAGACTACGATCAGATTGGGCTTAAACCCGATCTGAGAGAGATTAACTCTCCTCATGCCACCCACCACGTTGTCGTGGTAGAGGAACAATGCGGCAACCCTTCTTCTATGTTGAAAACCAACTATGTCCGGATTCCCGATCCCTCCAAGCCGGATTCCCGCGAAGGGACGGACGCTAATCAAATACTGAGCTTAGAGTCAGGCATCGGACTAGATTCGTTGGAAAGCATCCAGCAAGTCAAGCTTCCAAATCCGGAAACTTCTTGGCCTTTGAGCCTCAGATCGGGCGGGGTTCCGAACTTGATTCCACCCGCCCACCCAAACATAAGCGATCTATCTCGAATACGGCAAGAGCCCGATGAAACAGTACATCATTACTGGGCCAGATTCCTCCTGGTTATGAACAGGATAAAGGACTGCTGCGAAGAAAGCGCGATTTCAATTTTCTGCAACAATTGCACGGACAAGGGAATCATGAACGCCATAAGTCGTCGCGAAGTTACACGCTTCATCGACCTAGCGACTATCGTACAAAAATACTGTGCGGTAGAGAGTGCCAGGAACACCGAAACTAGGTTTTGGGACAGTCCGGCCTTGACCACAACCCTAGTCCGAAGTAAAAGGGTGCGCCATACTCAAGCACCTGGGTTAAAAACCAAAAAGCAAAGACCCCCTAAAGGGCATGGAACCGTACTAGAGGGCTGGCTCAACGGACCCTGCAAAATCCACAGTACGGAGGGCGCCACTCCAACACACAGCCTTCGAGCATGTTGGATACTACGGCAGGTGGCCAAAAGTGGCAAAGGCTTTTTAGCCCCGGGCAAACAGCCCAGCAGTACCGGTACGGTATTAACAGTCATCGAGACTTTCGCATCAAATAACATGCGAAAACGAACAATCCGCGGCCTCGCCGAAGTCTACCAAGTAGCAACAACAAATCCATGGAGTGACACGGCTATCACCTTCAACGCCAGCGACGAACCTAAATTCCGAACAGCTAGAGCACCAGCCGCATTGGTCCTCAGTCCGATAGTGGACGGCTTTCGCCTTACCAAGGTACTCATGGATGGTGGCAGCGGATTAAACCTCATCTACGAGGAAACCCTTCAAAATATGGATATTGACTGGAGCCGCATCGAGCGAAGCCGCACAACCTTCAGAGGGATAATCCCTAGTCGAGAAGTACGCTGCACAGGAAAAATCACACTAGATGTAGTGTTCGGCTCACCGAACAATTACAGGTCCGAGGAGGTCATGTTCCAAGTGGCCCCATTCGGCATCGGATATCACGCTTTGTTAGGGCGAGAGGCATTCACAATCTTCCAAGCTATACCCCACTACGGGTACATGAAGCTCAAAATGCCCGGACCCAATGGGATAATCACTCTTGCCAGTGATCCAGATACAGCACTCCGCGCTAAAAATAAGACAACCGCACTGGCCCTAGAGGCATTATCCGAAGCCCTAGCGACAGAGGAACTAACTACGCTGCGCTCCACGGTGGATAGGGACGATGTGATACTCGATAAGAGGTCCAAGTCCACCTCCTTTAAACCAGCAGACGAAATAGTCAAATTTTAGGTCCATCTAACGGACCCCACAAAGACGGCCTCCATTGGGGCTCAATTAAGTCCTGATGTCGAAGCTGCACTACGAGAATTCCTTCGGGAAAATTGGGACATTTTTGCTTGGCACCCTTCAGACATGCCAGGAATCCCACGCAGGCTGGCAGAGCACAGCCTAAACATCCTAAAAGGATTCAAGCCGGTCAAACAAGCTCTTCGGCGATTTTCCGAACCCAAAAGATAGGCAATGGGAGAAGAGCTAGCCAAACTCTTAGAAGCCGGATTCATCAGAGATATAAAACATCCGGACTGGCTAGCCAATCTAGTAATGGTACCAAAAAAGGACAAATCCTGGCGCCTCTGCGTCGATTTTAAAGACCTTAACAAGGCTTGTCCAAAGGACCCTTTCCCCCTCGCTCGCATCGACCAAATCATCGATGCTACCACAGGGCACGATTCATTGTGCTTCCTCGACACATACTCCGGATACCATCAAATCAAGATGGCGGAGAAAGACCAGGCCGCAACGGCATTCATTACTCCATATGGGCCATTCTGCTACAACACAATGCCCTTCGGACTCAAAAACGCCGACGCAACATATCAGCGCATGATTCAAACATGTCTGGCTACCCATATAGGCAAAACAGTAGAGGCATACGTAGACGATGTGGTCGTCAAGACCAAACACGTCGAAACTCTAGTAGAAGACTTGAGGGTGACATTCGACAACCTCCGAGCATATGACATTAAGCTCAATCCGGAAAAATGCATCTTCGGTGTACCAGCCAGAAAGCTCTTGGGCTTCATCATATCCGGCAGAGGAATTGAAGCAAACCCGGCCAAAATCCGAGCTCTGTCATAATTGGATATCCCAAAAGACCTCAAGCAAATACAAAAACTAACCGGATGCATAGCGGCCTTAAGTCGCTTCATCTCCCGTTTGGGAGAAAAGGCTCTGCCCCTCTACCGCCTCCTCCGGCGCACCGAACATTTCGAATGGACGGATGCTGCCACAGCCGGACTCGAAGAAATAAAGGCCATACTGGCAACAAATCCGGTCTTGGCCGCGCCCAACCTAGGCGAACCTATGTTATTATATATCGCAGCAACACATCAAGTTGTCAGCGCGGTACTCATCGTAAAGCGAGAGACAGAAGGGCACGGATAGCCTCTTCAAAAACCAGTGTACTACGTATCCACTGTTCTAACTCCATGCAAGTCCCGGTACCCACATTATCAAAAGATAGCATATGCGGTGTTCATGGCATCCCGGAAGCTGCGACACTACTTTCAAGAGTGTTCCATAACGGTGGCCTCCGAAGTACCTCTCAACGATATTATAAACAATCGCGACGCAACGGGCAGGATTGCGAAATGGGCTATTGAGCTCTTACCATTTGACATAACCTATAAACCACGGCGAGCTATAAAGTCGCAGGTTCTGGCCGACCTCGTCGCCGAATGGACCGAAGCCGAACTCCCTAAAGAGTACGGCGCATACTCCAATTGGATCATGCATTTCGACGGATCCAAAATGTTGGCTGGCTTGGGGGCTAGCGTCGTCCTGACGTCCCCAATTGGAGACACAATCCAATACGTACTTCAAATAATGTACATGGACTCCAATAACGCAGCCGAATACGAGGCCCTTCTACATGGCCTCCGGATGGCAATCTCCATGGGCATTCAACGCCTAGAGGTGCGCGGGGATTCAAACCTCGCAATATCCCAAGTAAATGGAGACTTTGATGCCAAAGATCCAAAAATGGCAGCTTACCGCAACGCCGTCCTAAAAATGTCAACTCGGTTCGAAGGACTCGAATTCCACCATGTAGCCCGGGATAATAACCAGGCAGCAGACGTGTTAGCACGCATCGGCGCGAAACGAGATGCCGTCCCTCCAAAAATCTTCCTGGAACGGCTCTTCAAGCCATCCGTGTTATGGGAAGAGGAGTCCGGAAATAACAATCTGGAGCCAGCTGCATCACCGAACTCAGACCATTCTGACACAATCGGCGGCTCAGCCAACGAAATAACACCTTCAGCTCACGAAATAATGGCAGTAATTGCCCCGTGGGCAGAACCATTCCTAGCCTACTTAATTCGGCAGGAACTTCCCAAAGACCAAAATGAGGCCCGCTGCATAGTTCGGCGATCTAAAGCCTACAAGGTCCATGAGGGAGAACTTTATAAGAAAAGCACAACCGGAGTCCTTCAAAGGTGTACCTCCGAAGAGGAGGGGCGGAATCTCCTGGCTGAAATTCACGCCGGGCTCGGCGGGCACCATGCTGCAGCCTGGGCACTCGTAGGCAAGGCCTTCCGTACAGGATTTTATTGGCCGACAGCCCGGGCAGATGCTCGGGACTTAGTCCAACGATGCGTCGGTTGCCAGCTCTTTGCTAATCAGAGCCACATGCCACCCACCGCCCTCAAAACTATACCCATTACCTGGCCGTTCACGGTCTGGGGGCTTGACATGGTTGGACCCCTTAAAGGGGGAACCCACAAGCACAAATACTTATTGGTCATGGTGGACAAATTCACCAAATGGATTGAGGCCAAGCCGATTAAAACGGTAGAATCCGGACCGGTGATAGACTTCCTATCCGGGGTAGTACACCGTTTTGGCGTCCCCCACAGCATCATCACTGATAACGACACGAACTTCACTGCCGATGAGGTTAAACTCTGGTGCAAAAACATGGGCATCAAGCTCGATTACGCTTCAGTCTATCACCCCCAAACTAACGGTCAAGTCGAGCGAGCAAATGGTCTAATCATGAGCGGCATCAAACCCAGACTAGTGCGGTCCCTCAAGGAATCTAACACGCACTGGGTAGAGGACCTCGACTCCGTACTCTGGGGGCTACGGACCACGCCAAACCGAACTACTGGATTCACACCATTTTTCATGGTGTATGGCGCAGAGGCAGTTCTGCCTTGCGATATAATTCATGACTCCCCTCGTGTGCGCATGTACGAAGAAAGAGAAGCCGAGTTGGATCGGCAGGACAATTTGGACGCCCTAGAGGAGGAGCGGGACGTGGCAAAGGCTCGTTCCGCATTCTATCAGCAGCAGGCTCGAAGATATCACAGCAGAGAAGTACGGGCCAAAACTTACAATGTCGGCGAACTCGTTCTACGCCTGCCGGACAAGAAAAAGGACAAACTTAAGCCCAAGTGGGAAGGTCCCTTCATCATCGACCAAGTCCTGACCGGCGGAGCATACCGTCTACGTAAAGCATCTGACAACCGACTCGAGCCGAACCCATGGAACGCAGCCCGTCTCCAAAGATTCTACGCCTAAACACCGGACTCAGAGTTCGTCTCACTCCCCCGTCCACCTTTCTATATTTTTTACTGTCTCTTGTCCCCCTTCTTCTTCCCACTTTTTTTTCAATACCTTTTATAGGCAGCTTTGCGCTTTGTTCGCACACATTTGATGTGCTCCTAGCACTCATTATACCTGGGGGCTTCTTTACCAGAAGCTTATTAATATGGGCTTCACGCCCAATACATGTGTCATACTTCCGCATGTACCTTTTATTCACCATTATATGCATTGATATGACTTAAGTTTTGGCCAAGCTGGGTTGCCTGGCTCCTGTGCTTACCCCTACGTTCCCGATTGTTCGGCTAGGAGGTAAAGGGAGCACCTCTGCGATTGTTACTGCCGGGTCAGCCGGATGTGTACCTCAGACTGGGTGAAGCCGAAAGCTAGCGTTCTTAAGAGAATATTCGGTCGGTGACTTGAAAGATGATTTATTACTTACTTATTTATAAGCCCCCAGATGCTTTTTCTGCTATTTTCGCAGTCCGGCATTGCACCTTAGGGCATGCCTCCCAGGGAAAGGAACCCTTAACGGAACTATTCTCCCTGGAAGATGTTTCTTACTAACCATGTAATATAACATAACTAGTTGGGCACTTGTCTGATAAAGCAATTATGACCCCGATGCCTTGTCTCCATGCATGCCCCGGTTCTTTTATAACCGTAAGGGTATTCGGACACACTCCGGACTGTTGGGTCCCAAGGTTGAAGCGAAACGGTCCGCAAAGACAAACGATCTACAATCCGGCTAGTAGGCATCTTACATGTCATTTCAAATTACATCGTCAAACCGACTGATTGTACTCCTCCTCAATCCCATCTAACAAGCTGTCTAATTTACAGTCCTGTTGGGAATATTTCGCGGCCAGTTCTACTTGGCCATACATCAAGCTCACAGGGATCTCCTTCCCATCAGGCCCCGCAGGTCCGACCTCGGCCATGTGGTTTGGGTCAGCCTTCGGGTAGCGCGTCTTCACCATGGCCCAGGCCTCCCTGGCGCCCTAACGGCAGGCCGATATCTTCCACAAACGTAGGCGTCGCCGTGCTCCCTGGAGCTTCTCAGCAAGCTCACCATGGCCCTCGGGTAGGGAGACGGATGGCCATAAAGCCTGAACGACGCCACTCATCGCCTGCCGAACACATTCGAACAATTGCACCAGCTCGGGAAGTTGGTCACCTGTTGACCCAGGCATTTCCTCCGCAGGGCAACCTGTGAGCACACCTAAAGACATATTTCTGTCAAACGACTTCCTCGCCGAATTCTTCTTTTCAAAGGAATTTGCTCAAGCACTTACTATAAATGCCGCGACGAAGTCGCTGATTCTCCTTCAAGGAGCTAGACAGCTGGGCCCGAACACCTTTCAGCTCTTCTCCTAGCTGGGTGTGGGCATCTTGGAGCTTGTTTCTCTCCTGCTGCACCTTCATAAGCACTCTCTCGCGAGCCTTTAGCTGACGCAGTAGCTGTTGCTTGTCCGGATCTAGTCCGGCGCCCTCTGCAATATTATTGTCAGATTCACGCCGCACTTTGTTAATTAATTATCTTTTCAAAGTACGTCTTACCAGCGGGGGTCTCTGTGGCTCCCCCTGTGGCGGCCAGTGCGGCCTCAAGTTGGGCCTTGCACTCTTGGAGCTCCTGGGACAGATGGATATTCTTCTCCGTAAGATCCTGCATAAAAATTGATCCTTAAATCAGTTATTTTAACCATTTTAAGTCTCGGGGGCTACTGGCATATATAACTATTAAAACTACTTACACGTATGTCTTTCACATACTGCTCCGTGGCTCTGGTTAACCCATCTTGAGCGGCACGGAGGTGCGCGTTTCCCGCATCAAAGGCATTTAACGCCTCCGGGGAGAAACACGCGTCACGAAGAACTGTTTGGCGACGCCTGTGATTCATGGCGCTCTCCACCTCAGACCGGGTGGCGGACAGCCTGTCGGCATCCTCTGTCGGAGGAGCGTCCGACTCATGCCTTGTATTCGCCTCCCCTTCCGGGTCATGCGTTGGAGCATGGCTGGCGGAGGCTTGATTGGAAAACTCTCCGGACACTGTCCAGCAAGCGCTCTTTCTGGAGAAGTTATGAGCATTAATATACCTCCTGGGAATCCTTCCCTTAAAAAATAGAGGTGCTCCGTACCGTTGCGGCGACGTTTCAGTTCGCGTCGCACTCCTCTTCCGCCTGCTGGGCTGGACTGACCCTTGTTGACCGGTCGCCGCGGGCTCGACTTCCTGCCGTAAAGGCGCTTCCTGTCGAACACCATTGGTGCACGGTGGTCATAACTAAGAACTAAAGAAGTAACGGTGCCAGGACTTTGGTCGTACTCACCGGGGAAGCCGGACACAAACCGGGGTAGTCAGCCATAATGGCGACTAAAGCATTATCTATGCTGAGCTGGTAGTACACCCCGTCGATCAGTTCCACCGCTAAGTCCGAATCCTCTTCGGAGACCGGATCAAGGGACCTTTCTGTGTCTTCGGGTTGTGGGGCTGGGCTTTTTATGCCCTCCACATCCCTACGCAGTTCCTGTGTCAAAATCATACAATAAGACAATTGCCTTTAAAGGCACGGTTCAGATATGCATGCGACCGCTTACCCAGCTCCGAGGGTTGTTCATGGAAAATCCGTTCAGAGGATTCGTGCGGAGGAAATCCTCCTTCTCCCCCTTGTACAAGCCGGACAGGATCTTCACCAGATCGTCGGCCGAGCCAAGTCCCTTGCGGCCGTGACGGGTGGCGTCGTCGTCTCCGTTGAAGTCCCACATGGGGTGGCCCCTATATTGGAGCGGCTGCACCCCACGCATAATGCATGTGTACATGACTCCGACCATGGTTAATCCGGAATGGGCTAGCAGCCGTATCCGGCCCATCAAGTAATGGACGCTACTATCATCTTCTCGTCGAGGGCTCTATGGGCGCCAACTTAGGCGTTTCTTCAGGGGAGCGTTGCTGAACTCCGGAAGGCCGATCCAGACTGGATCCGGCAGCGGAGCGTCCTCCATATAAAACCACTCCGAAGGCCAATCTTCGGACGTCTTCTTCGGGGTCCCGGACAGGTATCCGGTCCCGGCGATGCGCCATATTTCGGCTCCGCCCACTTGATATATCGACCCCTCGTGAGAGCGGGGTACGAGGCAAAAACAGCCTCTTCCACAGCGCAAAATGGGGCTCAATGCCCAAGAACAGCTCACACAGAGCTACGAAGCCCGCAATGTGCAAAATGGAGGCAGGTGTAAGGTGATGAAGCTGGAGTCCGTAGAACTCCAGGAGCCCCCGGAGAAACGGATGTATAGGAAATCTGAGTCCCCTTATTAAGTAGGAGACGAAGCACACCCGCTCTCCTTTGGAGGGATTGGGGGCGCTCTTCGCCTGCTTCCCACCTTTGTAGGTGGCCAGTCCGGCTCGAACCGGAACCATGAAGGCCGGGGGAAGATATCCCTCTGCTTGGAGCGTCACTAACTCGCTGTGCAGGACTGAGCATCTCCTCCAATCTCCTGGCTTAGGGCTGGGAGCGCGAGAAGAGGAGCCGCGTCGACTGTCCATGTTGGAATGGGTTTGGTGTCAGATGCGCCTCGATGAGTGCTTGCGGAAGGAGGATGATGTGATTTGGATCTGGATCCTTGCCTCTCTTATAGGCAGCTTATTTGCGCAGCTAGGGGGTAAAACATAAAAATACCCTGGCTTTTCGCATTCGTGCGACACATGGAAGAAGACCATTATTGGACGTGGAAGCCAAGGAGCGCCGCATTTATGAAGCAACCGGACACTATCCGGCAAACACATGGAGCATGGAGAAGAACCCGCCTTGCAAACGCCGAAGACAACATATGCGCCGGATTCGTCGTTATTGAAGCCTGGTTCGGGGGCTACTGAGGGAGTCCCGGACTAGGGGGTGTCCGGATAGCCGAACTATCATCATCGGCCGGACTCCAAGACTATGAAGATACAAGATTGAAGACTTCGTCCCGTGTCCGGATGGGACTTTCCTTGGCGTGGATGGCAAGCTTGGCGATACGGATATGTAGATCTCCTACGTTTGTAACCGACTCTGTGTAACCCTAGCCCTCTCCGGTGTCTATATAAACCGGATGGCCTTAGTCCATAGGACGAACGACAATCATACCATAGGCTAGCTTCTAGGGTTTAGCCTCCTTGATCTCGTGGTAGATCTACTCTTGTAACCCACATCATCAATATTAATCAAGCAGGACGTAGGGTTTTACCTCCATCAAGAGGGCCCGAACCTGGGTAAAAACATCGTGTCCCTCGTCTCTTGTTACCATCCACCTAGACGCACAGTTCGGGACCCCCTACCCGAGATCCGCCGGTTTTGACACCGACACCCACCCAGACCCAGATGGGGCCCAAAAGGGCCCAAATCTGGGCCGGAAGGGCGCCGCCGCCCGCCATCGCGCCGCCCCGCAGCCAAGCAGCCACGCCACGCCACCTTGCCACCCGGAGCTGCGCCGCCTGCGAAGACAAGCCGCCACCGGATCCGACGCCGGCCTGGGTGCACCGCCGCCGGCGCCATCGCCCGAGCTACAGCGTCGCGCGGGGAGGAAAAGAACGGGGCCGCCGCCGCCGGCATCACGCGAGCCAGGCCCAAAGGCCTACGCCGGTGGCGGCGGGAGGGGATAGGAGGAGGGGGGCCGCTGGGAGGGGCAGGGAAGGGGAGCCCCCGGTCGCCTCGCTCGGGGAGGCGACGCGGGGGGTACGGGGAGGGAGGGGAGGGGGAGGAGGAGTCGGGGCGCGCCGCCGGCGGCCGGGGACGGCGGGAGCGGGGGAGGGCGGCGGCGGCGGCGGGAGGAAACCCTAGTGGGAGCGGGTAGATGGGCTTTACCATGTCTAGCAGGATCACTTCAGCTATGAATTCTCATGAAGCAAATCTGCTTGAACAATGAGTGATAATAAAAACTTGGTGGGCGAAAACTGAAAGTCCCAAACAAACAGTCAGTCCGGTTAGATATGAAGCGCTGTATAATCTGGAGCTCTAGCGCAACTAGGTTTTCTGGGAAACTGTTTAATGTATTGCCTGACGTGGATGAATTTTGGATTTCGAGATCTGATCTACTGAACTTCCTAGGCCGACGATTCGTTCGCCTAAAGCGGAAGAACCGACATGGGTTGGAGAGTGCAGATACATACTTGCAGGCGTAGGGGCTGTGGGTGTCGTGAGGACGGCGGGGTCATGGATCGCCGGCGAGGACCGGGACGGAGAAGGCCGGCGAGAGGGGGAGTTGGACATGCTGATCTCACCTCAGCGCTTGCAAAGTTCAGATTGTGCCTATGTTTACGCCGGAAACATCGGTTGTGGTTCGTTTCCGTTTCCACCTTAAACCAGTTCCAATCATGGAAAATCTTTAGAGTTCTCAGTGTTTACTCGATTAAAAAAACATTGCTAATTGAAAATTCAATTAAGGTCCATGTAGTATGGTGGTAAGTATTTTCCGCCTGTCACCCTCCGGAGAAGGGTTTTCGCCTGTAACCCTCCGGCAGATCAACTAAGCGACGAAGATCGGCAACCGCTGCATCCTCCGGAGAAGTACCACCGCGTTCCTAGCATTCCGGAGCGTTGCGTACAAAGCAAACCCTTCAAGAAGGAATGCAATGGCGCCGCCGCTGTTGCCCGAACAAGTCCTAGTGTTTCCCACGGTATGCGTCAAGGGCTGTGGGGAAGGGGTATACCCGACGCCCTTCAGGAAGATCCGGCGGCGCCCGTAGGCGTCACCGCGTCAGTGTCGGACGAGCCGCACCGAATTTCTCCCGATCCCAAACAACCACCACCCCGGACCCTCCGTAATGCACCACCCAACCTGCCGCCCACCAGCCTGTGCCACCATGGTCACCGAACTAACATCGCCATCTCACTGAGGCCGCCAACACGAGACCTGGAGGGAGGGAAAGGAGACAACGGCCAAGGGAGCAACCGCAACTCGACCGGCGGGAGGGGACACCCGTGCCTCTCGCGAAAGCACAACCGTGCCTCTCGCAGAAGCAAAACCGTGCCTCTCGCGAAAGAAAAAATAAATAAAAAACGTGTTTTTCCCTTTCCGAAAGAGGGACGCCCGCGCCTCTCGCGAAAGCACAACCGTGCATCTCGCGGAAACAAAACCGTGCCTCTCGCAAAAGAAAAATAAATAGAAAATGCATTTTTCCCTTTCCGAAAGAGGCACGCCCGCGCCTCTCGCGAAAGCACAACCGTGCCTCTCGCAGAAGCAAAACCGTGCCTCTCACGAAAGAAAAAAAAAGAAAACACATTTTTTCCGTTTCCAAGAGGCACGGCCGTGCCTCTCGCGAAAGCACAACCGTGCCTCTCTCTAAAACAAAACCATGACTCTCGCGAAAAAAATGTGTTTTTTGCGGGGGGAAAAATTCCCGAAATTTTTTTTGGTCAAAAAGCTAGGGAAGACCGGTAGAAAACCAAGACGTCAATAAACCAGAAAAAAACTATTTAAAAAGCCATAAACGCGTGCAGAAAAATAAAGAAAACAAAATCTAGAGGGAGTGCCCCAGAGCACGACATGTGGCAAATGGCTGAGAGTGCGCCAAGTGGCGCTGATCCTTACGAGGCTCCCGAAGGAGCGCTCGTTAATTAGTTGCTCCCGTCTAATACCACCCCCGGCAGCACATGCCCCAACGAACTATATAACGCTCAATTTGTTCATCATCTTGTGCAATTTACACCATGAGTTGCATACATTTGAACAAGAGATTTCTTGACCTTTTCATCGTGTATCCATTCCATCAAAGCGCACAATCTATTCATCAGTAAGGAAGGTGATCACCACCATGCAACCCACCCTCCTTGCTAGAGTTTACCTGGCGGCGTTCTAAGCTCCGGCTAAAGTTTTTTCTTTATCGTTGCCCCTCCCTCGTTTCCCGAAGCGAGGAAGGTTCCTGGCTACGTTCTGTTGAAGTAGTGACGCTGCATCAGTGAAGGCAGAGGTGGAGAGCTTGGAAGAGTTGTTGAAATGGGTATGAACTCAGCGATGTGGTCATGGGAAAGGAGGAGGTGAAGAAATTTGATAAGGAAGACAGATGGCTGGCAATCGGTCGGCTGAACATTGATCACCGTTTCGATATGAAATTCTATGTTACATGTGGTTGCGTAGTGTAGATGACCCAAATAACTAATTTCACATCCGAGTTCTAAACCTTGCATATCTATATATAAACATCGTCTCTTTATTGTTTCCCATGAAATTATACTGACATCATGTTGTAAATTACCATGTTAAGGCGAAAAAGGATTTCCCCCTGCTTTGTATTACAAAGTAAACATCCAGTACAACCAACGAAAGGTGCTCGGCCGAAAGCAGCACAACCACGCCCAAAAAAAAAAGAAAAAAAAGAAAAAAAGAAATGTCGATAACGGCGGATCAACAAAGACGACGGAGCCTCGCGACCGCTGCTTCCACCGAAGATCATCCTCCAAGCTCCGAGACACCGAAGCGCCGGTACCAATCAACACCTCCAAGAAGGGACACGACGATGACGACGCTGCCGCCAAGGGTTTCCCCCGGTACACGGCGAGGAAAGAGGAAGGGTAGCCCCGACGCCCTCACTACTAGGGAAAACCTTATACACAGAACTTTAGCAACAGCGCGGGTCAAAAAAGCGCGCTAGTGCTATATAGCAGTAGCGATTTAAGAGAAACCGCGCTACAGATACAAACTTAGCAGTAGCGCTGGTAGTCGCGAAAGCGCTACTACTAATATTCCCATTGGCAGAATGATAGGCTACGCATAGCAGTAGCGGGCTTAGATGAAATGCGCTACCGCTAGGGCATAATTAGCAGCGCGTTTCCAGGGAAGAGCGCTACTACTAACGGAAAGAAAATAAGATGAAAAACAAATAGAAAAGTAAATGAAAATGAAAGAAATAGAAAAAGGAGAAAGGAAAAAATAATATGTAAAGCAAAATAAACGAAAAAGCGAAAAATCGGAGGAAGGCATAGCAGCAGCGTGTGTTTGTAAGAGGCGCTATAGCTAACGTAGCTGCAACGCGTGTCCTAGACCCCCGCTATAGAAACAGAAAAGGAAATTAAAAAAGGAAGAAATTTACATAGCTATAGCAGCAGCGCGTTTTGCAAAAACCGCTATAGCTATCTTAGCAATAGCACGTTTTGCGAAACGCGCTACCGCTAAGTTTGACTTAACCAAAAAACCGTTTCCCCCCGGCCACTTCTCCCCCAAATCCCTCAACCCACCCCGCGCGCCGCCGTCTCCCCGATTCACCATCGCCCCACTTCGCCGCCGACGTCGACGCCACCAGAGCCGTGTGCCGTCGACGACACCGGAGCCGCCCCCAACGCCACCGAGCCGCGCGGCCTCGTCAACGCCACCGGAGCCGCGGTCGACGCCACCTTCCTCGCCGTCACCGGAGACGCCCCTGCCTCCCTCGCCGTCACCGGAGACGCCCCTGCCTCCCTCGCCACCACTGCCTCCGTCGCCACCACCGGAGCCATCATCTGTAAGCCCCCACCCCTCCTCTCTCTCTCATGCATAGGTTAGCCAGTTTAATTAGGTTAATTATCTAGGTTAGGGCAAAAATTTAGTTAGGGCTTTGAAAGAGAAGTAGTTAGGTTAACTAGTTTAATTTGGTTAATTATCTAGGTTAGTGCAAAAACTTAGTTAGGGCTTTGACAGAGAACTAGTCAGGTTAACTAGTTTAACTAGATGATTCCCCGCGCGTTGCAGCGGGAATTAGTAGCTCAAAATTTCTTGAAAATACCATTAAGAACATATGAGACTATTAAACAAATCAACACTGAGAATAACAATGACTCATTTTTCCATGAAAAGGAAAAACAGGAAATTGTGATTCCATCAGTGCACATTGATGTGAAAGTTAGCATTGCAATATATACTTTTAAAGATTTTGGGGACTAAAACATTTCTAATATCTTGTAGAACAGAATTTGTAAAACATTAACACAAATAATCATCAGCAAGAAAATAGTATCGGGCAGATGGTCAATGCTTCCATTCCCTTACAGACACATTCATTCAGTCTACAATGTTATATTAATGTACAACCAGTATGGTTAGAGAAAGAATTACAATCTTCGACAGTAATATATATGAGTTGTTCTTGGGAAAAGAAGGTAGCCTGCCATTTTAGAAAGCATTATGCTGGCGTGACATGGAGAAATTAAAATATCATAACCATATTACACTGCAGAGTTATACATATGAAATCAGGGAGAAAGGGTATTTGTTCTACACTTGCCGAAAAAGGGTTTTCCCCCGCTTTGTATTACAAAGCAACAACATCGATACAACCCACGATAGGTGCTGGGGCGGAAGCAGCACAGGCACGCCCAAAAGAAAAAAAGAGAAAACACAAAAGGAAAAAAAAATGCCGACAACGGCGGATCAACAAAAACGAAGATGACTCGCCACCGCTGCGCCCGCCGGAGAGTTCCACCACGCTCCTAGCACCACGAAACGCCGCATACCAAGTAACACCTTCAAGAAGGAACGCGACGACAACGACGCTGCTACCGGACATGGCCTAGGGTTTCCCCCGGTACGCGAAGGGCCGTGGGAGGAAGGGGGATATCCGACGCCCTTCAGGAAGGCACGGCGACGCCCACGGGCGCCACCGCGTCGGTGCCGAACAAGCCGACAAGGATTTCTCCCAACCTCCTACCAACCACGACCCCAGACGATCCATCGCGCTCCACCATACTTGCCGTCCACCAATATGCGCCACCACGGACACGCAGTCACCATCGCCGTCTCACCGTGACAAGCGAAGCGAGACCGGCGGGATCGAGAGGAACCAGTCGAAAACGAGGAGCAGCAGGGTCAGCGGCCACGTGGGAGGGGACAACCTCCACCACCCTCGGCGGTGACCGACCGGACGTAGCTCAGGAGCAAACCAGGCACCCCTGCCCGGCCGAGCCCGAAGCGGGCTTGTGAAGCTCCCGTCGCTGCGCTGCAGTACACGCGCCACCGTCTCCGCCACCCCCAGCCCAAGCCACACCTCCGTCCGCCGGAGATGACGCCGGAAAGCACACGCCAGGCCCACCCAGACCCAGATGGGGCCCAAAAGGGCCCAGATCTGGGCCAGAAGGGCGCCGCCGCTAGCCACCGCGCCGCCCCGCAGCCAAGCAGCCACGCCACCGCCACCATGCCACCCAGAGCTGCGCCGCCTGCGAAGACGAGCCGCCACCGGATCCGAAGCCGACCTGGGTGCACCGCCGCCGGCGCCAACGCCCGAGCTACAGCGCCGCGCGGGGAGGAAGAGAACAGGGCCGCCGCCGGCGGCATCACGCGAGCCAGGCCCGGTGGCCTACGCCGGCGGCGGCGGGAGGGGAAAGGAGGAGGGGGGGCGCTGGGAGGGG
>NC_041381.1:656094391-656104191 GCF_002162155.2 Triticum dicoccoides
TCGGGGAGGCGACGCGGGGGTACGGGGGAGGAGGGGAGGGGGAGGAGGAGCCTGGGCGCGCCCGCCGGCGGCCGGGGGCGGCCGGAGTGGGGGAGGGCGGCGGCGGCGGGAGCGGGGGAGGGCGGCGGCGGCGGAGGGAAACCCTAGCGGGAGCCGCTCGTCCTCCCTGTTTCTGTTCTACACTTAAACCAACATGAGATGAAGGAAGGTATTATGAGGAGGATATAGTATACACTATACAGTACTTAAAAATCATCAGGTGTGTATTCTTAGAGGCCAAATAGAAGACCTGGAAATTATTCTAATTTAGATATACATATTTTAAAATCAGTTTTGGTAAACTTGGTATATTTTAGAAAGAGAGGTGCTAACTTGAAAATTATAATTTACATATATACAGAGCTGATTCTACTACAAACAAATGTACAGTAAAACATGATGAGGAGATTTAAATAAACTAATTTGGTTAACCAAATTCCATATATACAAATCAGTTTACTATGCATGACTTGTTGAGACATCACTCGAAGATCTTAAGATGTAAGTATATCTACAACAAATGACTGGACGACCAATTATTATTGGCCTGAACGACAACCTATACATACCCAAAAATACACCATCTTTGGCAAGTCTTCAAGTTACAATCTTTGCTTGCACCAGTTGCAGCATCAAATATATGTGTTATATGTTACTATGAACGAGATATAGAGTAGCTGATACAATAGAGAGATGACCTTAGTACACGAATGTAAGAATAATATAACCATAGATTGCAAGAATAATCCACACAGATTAAAAACTCTACACAAAGTACAGGAAACATAATAATAGAAGTACACAGTTTTTTCAACAAAATCAGTAATTGCATGGATCATGAGCTGGTTCAAGATGAAGCATATGTACATAAATAGTCAAAATGACCTTGAGACACAATAAAGTAACAGTGACCAGAGATTAGGGAACTAAGAGAAATCACGAATTTGGCATCACATTTACCTCCGAACATCAATGTAAAGGATAGATGACTGTAGTGCAATGCTATTGTATGTCATATATTAATATTTTGTTTATGCTTATGATATGTTGTTTCTATTTTTGCCAAGTCTGTCTCTTTCTGTTGCTCAACTATATATGTTGCATATCATCGACTCATGTGACGATGCAGGTGCATAGATCATAGATGGCGAAGACGTGCTACGCCAGGAGTATATATACGACAAGTGGCCGGAGTGTCAGGCCCAGGTGTACCGGTTTTCGGTTTCCGAGCGACACGCAATACTTAGTTTAGGTTCACGCTAATGCGAGAGAGGGATACGAACTCATGTACTCAAAGTGATAGCTATTCTCGCGTATATCATTGTTTAGATGGATGACGATGTATTTGCAAGTAATCGAGACTTGTATCGCTATTTTCGAGATTGATGACGAGAGACCACTTTGTGTTGGATGATGATTATGATGATGACATGATTTGATGAGACTAATTGTATGTATATGCTATGATTACATTTGTATGTGGATGATATGCTAAAGATTATTGTATAAAGCCTATTCAAATACAAAACAAATAAAAAACAAACATGCAGGGAAAAAAACTAATAAAACTAGTAGTAGCGAGGGGGGAAATTTAGCAGTAGCGCCGACTTACCAGTAGCGCTTCCTGCTGAAAAGCGCTGCAGATAATATCAGTAGCGCCGTTTTCCAAAGAGCGCTACAGCTATTCATCAGTAGCAGTAGCGTGGGTCAACAGGCGCTACTGCTATACGTTAGCTGTAGCGCCTTATTAGTAGCGCCGGTACGCGCGCTACTGAGAGGGCCAAAACCCGCGCTGCTGCTAGGCTTTTCCCTAGTAGTGCCTCCAGGAAGGTCCAATGGCACCCTCAGGCGCCACCGCGTCGGTGTCGGCCAAGCCAATAGGGATTTCTCCCGATCCCATCCTCCACCTCAGGCACTCCGGAGCTCCCCACCAAACAGACCACCACCCTGTGCACATAGACACGCAGCATCCCATGCTGTCTCAACACGGTACCGCAAAGATGGCCTGCACAACGAAGAAGGGGAGTCGGGACAAGGGTAGCAGCACCATCAGCATACTGGAGGGCCACACCTCCACCGTCCACGACGGTAGCCGACCGGACGCCCAAGCGGTAGCTTGTCGGGCCCGTGGCTCCACAGGCCCGGCCGGGCCCTCAGAGGCCCGGACAACTCCCGCCTCCGCGCCGCAGCATGCATGCCGTCGGCGTCGCTGCCCCCCGTCCGAGCTGCTCCACCACCTCACCACACAGACGACGACGAAGCCACGCCGGGGGCCGGCCCGCTAGGACCCAGATGGGGCCCGCGGGCCCCGATCTGGGTCGGGGGCGCGCCAGCGGCCAACTAGCGCCACCACACCGCCGCGCGGCCAAGGGGCCGCGCCACCACCGAGCGAGCCGCCGGCCACCGCGCCGGGAGGCCGGGCCGTCATCAGGTCGAGGGGCATCGCCGCCGCCTCCAAGCCCCGGGCAGGGAGTCGCGCGCGTGGGGACAGGCTGGCCCCGCCGCCGCCAACACCACCCATCCGGCGCCGGGGGCGCCCGTCGGCGGCGGCAGGGAGGGAAGGCGCGACGAGGGCGGCCGAAGGGGAAGGAGGTCTCGCGCCGCCCCGGCCACCTCCCGGGGAGGCGGCGCGGAGCGGATCCGGGGGAAGGGGGGAGGAAGGGGAAGGGGGCGGGGTGGCCGGCAGCGGCGGCGGGGGCTAGGACGGCCGGCGGCGGCGGGGGGAGGGAGGGAGGAACCCTCTACCATGTTATGAATCAAGACCATACTTTCGGATAAGTCATGAAAATGGACTTTCTAATAGTCACCTAAGAGCAGTGGCGGAGGCACCGCTTGGTGACCCTGGGCACTTTCCCGGGCTCACTATGCTCCCCGACAACAGCGCTCGATCAATTAGGGCATGTACAATGGTTCTATCTTAGCAATGCCACATAGGATAAATGATGAGGTGGATGAGAGAGAAATCATAAGAGAAGGCTTGTCTTCTCTTAATTAAGAGAAGGCAAGAGATGATCTCTTAGCACAATATGTCTCACCATGTTTTTAGGAATAACTAGTTTTTGAAGATAAAGCTAAGAGATGACCCATTATAGACATGGTTTTTTGTCATCTCTAAATTACATGCAAGATTTAAGATAAGACTACTTTATTGACTATTGTACATGCCCTTAACAAAGGCCTAAACTTGTTCGCCAGCTTGCTTCACCTGGGAAAAAATATTTGGGCCTTATTTTGTCAATAGTTCACATCCTAACAGGCAACCGTACGACAGTCTGCAGCCCAGCCAACTTCATGACGTGAGGGGAATACACGTACGTACGGTGGTTGGATCGACCGCTCCAAGCCTGAAACTCCTGCCTCTCCGTTTCTCAACAGCCGCCGAGCGCACGGACTGGGCGACCAGGGCGGCGGCTGGCCTAGACGGCGAGACGGGGCTACACAGGACCGGCGGCAAGCGGACGTCCGGCGTCCAGGCAAGTCTTCTCCTTCCTCTCCTCATGATCGCATCTTTAAATCTAAAAAGTGATTTGGCAATCTGCAATGAACCAATAGATTTAGGGCTTAAATTCAGGTAATGTTTCAATGACGGCTTTAAGAAATTTTGATACAATACATGTAGTTGATGTGTAAGCAATATTTTAAATAGCACGCTATTTCGCCGTTATAACGCGGTTATAGCATATTTGGAAGGGAGACGTTATGTTTTGGCAAAATCGGACGCTACAGCGCTAATCACGTAATTAGCGCGCTACACACGCTATAACGTTGTAACGTTACAACGTGCAGACCATGCAAAACTGAAATAAGCACAGCCCAGCAGGCCAAAACCAACCCACGACCACTAGCTTTCTCACTCCTTTTATCAGATTCTCCCACGAGACCTAACCAGCAGGCCCAGGTGGCTGCCCCGATGGCTGTTGATGTTAGAGACTCTTAAAACTATGGCAGTTGATGTTTGAGACTTACTATTTTTAAGTGCTGGATTTGGCCCTTATGCATATATTGCTTGCTCCTATGAAAAAATTAATTGCTTAAATACTTTATTTCTAGATATTTTTTTTTTGCAAACGCTATTTTGAAATATAGCACGCTATTAGCGCACTATAATTTGTGTAACATTTAGAGAAGGGCCTCGCTATATTTTATAGCGCGTTATTTAAAATATTGTGTGTAAGTAGTTCTGTACTATTGTTACTTTTTTTCTGAAAGATTGTACTATTGTTACTTATTGTAGCTCATTTTCTTATTTACTTGTGTGACAACTAACTTTAAATTTTATCATTAAATTTCAGAGATGAGGAGGTTTTTGTTAGTACAGCAAGCACTGAAAATGTGAATGATCTCTAACCGGAAAGAGAAGTTGAGCTGTTGAGGCACAACCAGAAATGTGAATGGTGTCCATCTGACCATCTCTATCCTTGCAAACTTTCAAGATTTAATATATTCACATCTCACAACTTAATTACAAATCCATTTTCTATCTTGTAGTGCCTTCTAGGACTTTGGCAACACGAGCGAGTTTGCCCCTAGGCAAGGCTGATTGTATTTCTTTCTTTTGGCAAAAATGAACAAATGAGATATACTTTTGAACATGGTGAAAGAAATTGCAAGATCACGACATCTAGTCTGGTACAGAAAGTTTTATTTGGTCTACGAAATGGATATTGATATATTATATATTAGTTCACTTTAAATTACATTTTTTGTGACTATTATGTTTTTGGTTTCACTTCATTATTAATATGGATTTGTGATTCAGAATTTTTGTGGTATATTATATGTTCTGTATCTTAATACCTCATTTTTAACCTTTTGATTATACACTTAGACTAAACTTGCCTAGGCTCCACAAAAGTTCTGGCTCTGCCACTGCCTAAGAGCATCTACAACAAAGATCATCTAATTTGAAGCCTTAAACGTCCGTAAACGCGCACAGTCAGCCTCCAGGCAATCATCTACTTTTTTCTGCAAAATAACCACGTCCCCCGCTTTTAACCCTCATTTTCTCTCTCTCCGAGCGGCATTTCATCAAACACTTTACGTGCGCACACCGGCGAGTCAGCAGGCACATGAGACGGCGGCCAGCTCGCCCGGCGGCAGCACGCGGTCGCGCGGTAGTGCCCAATGCGAGCACGCACGCATGCCGCTGGGATGCCAGCGCTAACACACATGCATGTGGCCAGCCAGCGCGTGCATGAATGCGGCTTGGCGGCCAGCACACCCGACTAGGGCACGCGGTGGCTTTGCCCAGCAAGCGCACGCGCCGCAGTGCACACAGCTTGCCTGCCCGCGCGCAATGCACGCCACCCACACGCAGCTCGTCCCCGCCCGCATGCAACTCGCCTGCTCTCCTGCACGCACGGACGTGAGTACGCACGGCTACTGCTTAAGGCCAACTCCAGCGCACGACCACAGACGGACGTCCGTTTCTGTCGGTTTGGGGGTGCGATTGGGGCGGACGTCCGGGGGGCGGACGGTCGTCGGGAGCATCTGCGCCCAACGCGCACAAGTGGTTTGGATCCCAAACGGACGTCCCGCCTCGCTAGCTCCACCCCGCCTTGCCCAGCGCCGCCCCGCCTCGCCGTGGCTGCAGCAGCCCGGTCCTGCCTCGACCCTGCACGCTTCCTCCTCGTACACCGGCCGCGTCGCCTCGTCGTACACCAATCTCCATGCCTGGACGACGTTGCACCCCGCCGGCCCGCAGCCATCGCGAATGGCAGGAGATCCGGCAATGCAGAGGAACGGCGCGGCGGCGGCCACAAGGGCCAGGACGGCGAGGAAGCGTACCTGCCGGTGACGCAGAGAAACGCCGAGGACACGTACCTAGCCGGTGACGCAGAGGAACAGCATGGCCGCAACCACGAGGGCCAGGACGACGGAGCGGGGGGACCACGGCAGCACGGGAGGAGAGCGGGCGGGCGACCGCGGGGCTGCGACAATGTGGGTGTGAAGCGGGCAGGCGGTGCGGGAGCGTAGCGGAGCGGCGGCTGCGCGGGAGCAGAGTGGGTGAGCGGCGGCGTGAGCGGCAGGCGGGTGGCGGCGGCTGCACGAGCGCGGGACGGGCGGGCGACGACGGGGCTGCAGCAGTGCGACCGGCAGGGCTGCGGCGTTGCGACCGGCGGAGCTGGCGAGCTCGACAGCGATTCCGTCCAGAGGGATTCGAGGCAGTCCCACTGATTTGTGTGCCAGCGGGCGGACGCAGCGGACGGTGGCAAGCAACGAGAGCGTCCGTTTGTGTCCGCATAGACGCATTTGTCACTCAAATTTGGGCTAGGTTTGGGGTTGGACCAGACCAAAATGGACAAGTGTGGACCAAAACGGACAAGTGTGGACCACTTTGTCCGTTTGGGGTTTAGCGTTAGGCCGTGTTTTCCCCCAAACGAACACATTCAGACAGGATGGGGTCGCGCGCTGGAGTTGGCCTGAGCACGACCCGACTGTGAGGACGACGACCAGTGCGGGCACAGCGGCCATAGGCATGCTAGCTCGACGACCATAGGGCGGCGACCAGTGCGAGCACAACGGCCACAGGCACGCGAGCTCCGGGCGGTGCGGGGACAGGAGCCTGGTGTGGCGCGGCGGGCACAGCGGCCACGGCGTGAGGACAGCAGCTGGGCGCACGCGGGCACAGCGGCCGCGGCGCGAGGACGGCAGCTAGGCGCACGCAGGCACAACGGCCGGGCGTGCATGTGCACAACGGCCACGACGCGCGCGAGCTGGCGGCGCGGGCGCGCGCGACGGCTTCAGCATGGCGTGGGTGAGCTCCGGCACGGCGCGGGGTACGTGTCTGGCGCAACGCGGGCAAGCACCGACGTGGCGTGGGCAACGGCTCCGGCGGGGCGCGGGCAAGTTCCTTCCCACAGTTTTTCATCGAGTCGCTGCATGTGGGGTCGAGTGGAGGTGCCTAGGCGTGACCAGCCAGCCTCATATTGCCCCCCATATTTAAGACGGGTTTGAGGTACGCTGGTCTAGCCGGGCATTTAGGGAGGTGGTGGGGGTCCGGCTGGGTCAACTTTTTTTGACTGGACACTGACCGGACGAACGTTTTCCGGACGTTTGAGGAGGATATAGGGGTCCGGCTGTTGATGCTCTAACTTCCCCGTTGCAATTTGCTTTTACGTGGTGGCGCAATAATTCATCTAGTCAAGCCAAACTAGGAGAAAGTTTGAACTGTTCAAAGTTGTATTTGGATGAAAATACTATGAATGAACAATATTTGTTTCATTTGTGTAATAGAAAACGAAAATGCATTGTTCACTACTACGAAAAATAAACATGTGATACACTATCTTGGTATGTAGTATCTACCACTCGCCGGTATTGCATCGATTACAGGGATCTAGGATCTCGAGCTGAACAGACGATGGAACTCTTCCCACGATATACCTTCCCGCAACCTTCACGGCTCTACGAGCTCTCGCAAGGTCTGCCCTGCTCAAGGGCGAGCATTGGATAATCTTTGTTGAGGTTGTGCATTTGTGAAATGTATCCAAACATCTATTGTAGCCATAGATCGTGTCCAAAATCAGGTTCTCGAGTGATGGTGCGTTCTCGAGGATGTGGATCGTGAGCTCGACTAGACTCTTGGATGCACAAAAGCCCATGATATCCACCCGCCGGAGGCAGACATGCCGACGCTCCAGCTTCCGCCCCAAATACTTGTTGTTTTCATCTCCCATGTCAAGATCATCCTTAAGGGCATTCTTCTCTACCTGCATATACATAAATTTATGATCAACATTCATCATTAGGGTTGTTATTCTGATAAACAAGTGTAACAAACAAATTGGTAGAGAGCTCCAAGATATGTGGACCATGACTTACCGTCAGGATGAAGGAATCCAAGACAGGAGAAGCATCAATGAAAGAAAGCAAAGAGAAGACATCGTAGCTCGTACAGAAGGCCGCCATCGTTGGTCGACTGAGTTCGATATCCAACTTCTTCAGGTGGAGAAGATTGGAGGGCATGCTTGAAACGTTGACATTCTAAGGAATGACGAATCCAAAGATTATCAAGTGCTTATTTCAACATAAAAGTGTTACATACATATCACTAAGCAATATTCATTATATAATTAAACAACCCATCTTGTATGATTATTATATGGTGTTAAAGCCAGAAAATACCTTAGTAGGACAGCATAGGGTAAGGCTCTCAGCATTTCTTGCGATGGATGGAAGCCAAGCATGAGCATATGAGAGAAGAACCGACGATAAAGTTACATTCTTCAGCTGAGAAGAATTTCTGGCCGAGATTTCTCTCAGGTTATCACCACCAACACAATGAAGGAAGCAAAGATTTGAAGCATTGATCTCTACCACCTTCAACCTTTGGCATTCTATAATTTCGAGGAATTTGAGGTTCTGCATCATAGAAGGTATCCGTAAACAATTTATCCCACGGCAAAACCAGAGGTCAAGCCGCTCTAGGGCGAAAGATTTTGAGAGCAAGTTCCCTAATCCTTCCTCAGTAGTATGGACAAGATTCAAATGTAAACTTGTCAATTTTCTCAAGACGCCAAGTGTCGATGTGGGATGAATACTGCAAGCGGAGAGGCAAAGAGATTGAATTGAACTTGCAGCTGCTCCATTGGACAAAACCGAACACGGGAAGTTGTAGTTTTCCTCCTCGGGACCGGTCACACACATAGATAAGTCAAGTTGTTTAATCCCAGGCTTAACTGTGATTTGGAGCCACCTGTCTAGGTAGCAGGGCTTGATGCTCCTGGAAGGGGGATATTCAAGTTCAAGTATCTCCACCAGAACCCCATTGTTGTGATGGTTTTCAAGAATTTGGTCAACTTTGTCCATGAAATTTATTTCTCTTCTGACAAATTGCATGTCGGTCAACCCAAGCGTACGGTGGTTGAGTACGAGCTTCGAGTAGCATCTCCAGAATTGTAGAAATCCGCGAGACACGCAGGCAGCACGGGCAGCGTCTTGCAGTGGCAAGAGGGAGTGTATATGGCATAGAATCTCCTGCGGAACCAAGTGTGACAAGTTTCAACAGTTAGATTGTAGCTGGTAGGCAATACAACAGAATCAGAGTAGGATAACTTTAGTTTGTTAACTATAATTAGTGGATGTACTAAGTACTTTGCATCAAAGACCTGCATGCAACTAATGGATAGTACTAAGTATGTGCTCTAATTAATGTGGGGACGAGGCTAATTTTGCTGGCCAATTTAACATATGCACGGTTACAGTTTACAAGGCATTGCATTGGGGATTGGTTGCAAGCAGCGACATACCTGTGGAAGATCCCAAACGACGCGGCCACGACTCATGTTCTGGGCAACTTGAGAAATATATGGCCTTGTTGTTGGCCCTTTTTCTGGAGGGATGAAGCCTCGGCTGGTCCACTATCTGCAATGCCGGAAGAGCTTGTGAGTTGCCAATTCAGATGCTTGAACAAGGAAAGTAACCGAGACGGCCAAGCTATTGCCCGGTTGCCAAGGAAGCGGCATGGAAATTATGAGACCAGCTCGCTGAAATTGTTCAGTTTAGCACTCAACGGCGTCATGGATCCGGGATGCGTAGTTGGAGAGAGTACGTACTTGCAGGCGGATGAGCGGGGAGCGTCGGGGATCGCCGTGGATGGGGTCTATCGCGACGGAGAGGGGCCTGGCGGGTGCTGACGGCGGGGGGAGCCGGACATGGCGAATCGGCGATCGACCTCGCCGTATGTACTTGGGTAGCTGTGTTTTCGCCGGATACGGCGGCGGCTCTGTTGCGTTTCTGCTTTCACCTCCAACACGGGC
>NC_041381.1:656104826-656182370 GCF_002162155.2 Triticum dicoccoides
AAACACACACACACACACACGGGCGTGCACGTACGTGAGTTTAATTGTGGAAACCGGATCGAGTTGTCCTAATCACATCTGGTCTTCCAACCCTTGTTAATCAAAGCTGGCATCCAATTTGTTCTACTTTTTTAATGTTATCAGTATATTATAATACGAATTCATTCTGGCTTTTCATCGTCTAATAAGTGACCCAGGCTCCATCATCGGCAACGTCGTTTCTGCCTTCTTATTGCCAGCTTAGGGCATGTACAATGGTCAATAAGGTAGTCTTATTTTAAATCTTGCATGTAATTTAGAGATGACAAAAAAACATGTCTACAATGGATCATTTCTTAGCCTTATCATCAATAACTAGTTATTCCTAAAAATGTGGTGAGATATATTATGTTAAAAGATCATCTCTTGCCTTCTTTTAATTAAGAAAAAAACAAGCTTTCTCTTATGATTTCTCTCTCATCCACCTCATCATCTATCCTACGTGGCATTGCTAAGATAGAACCATTGTACATGCCTTTATGAGATCTCGCCTGACCACTTGCCAAGTTTTGATTACGTGTAGTGTATGTTTCCGTTTTCACCGGTGTGGTTTCATTTTCGTTTCATGCCCGTTGTCTCATCTCTCCATTTCTCCAACAATACGGACATGAGTTCAAGTTCAACCACGGAATTTGGAGCTGTCAATTATATGTTTCGGCTTCTCACCCGGTTGACAGGGGTTCAATCCGCCAACGGTGCTTTTTTGCCGTCCTTTTTAATTTTTGTTGCACTTAATCAACGAAATGCAGGCAACTAGCAGAGCTACAGACGGAACAGTAAGCCAAACCAGGATGAAGGTTCGGACAGTTCAAAGTTTCTTTTGGATGAAAATACTAGTATGAATTAGGTAGAAATAAATGTTGTTGTTCACTCCTACAGAAATTAAACATGCGAAACAGGTGGAGTTCTCTTCTCAAACAGTGGCGGTGCCAGGATCAAAAGCTTGTGATGTCATTTCAAATAAGTGATGTCAAGTACATGTGTTTTCACCAATTTTATATAAAAAAAGACATGATTTCTACTTGTGTACAAAGGAATTATCAAAATCCTGTGTAGTCAATTGACCACATTCCTCTCAACATGGCTTCGCCACTGTTCTCAAACCTAAAAACCAACCACATTGGTATAATATCTCTCGGTTGACGATATGGCATCAATTGCCAGGATCTAGGACCTTGAACTGAACAAACGATGGAACTCTCCCCGCGATGTACCTACTCGCAACCTCCACGGCTCTACGAGCACCTATGAGTATTGTCTTTCTCGCTGACGAGAATGGGCTAATCCTTGTTGAGGTGGGGCATTTGCTAGTGGTACCCAAACTGCCATCATAGTTGTAGATCGGGTCCAAAGTCAGGCACTCGAGTGAAGGAGCGTTCTTGAGGATGAAGGTCATGAGCTCGACAAGGCTCTTGGATGCGCAGAAGCCCGCGATGTTCACCTGCCAGAGGCGGTCATGTTGGGGCTCCAACTTTCGCCTCAAATACTTATCGTTGTCATCTACCACGTCGAGATCGAGCTTAAGGGCACCATACTCTATCTGCATATACATAGATATGTATGATTAACATTCATCATTATTGTCATTGTTCTGATAAACAAGTGTATCATAGTAACTGGTAGGTAGATCCAAGAGATGTTATTGTGACTTACACGCAGGATGAAGGAATCCAAGACGGGAGAAGCATCAAGAAAAGAAACAAGAGAGAAGACATCATAGCTTGTGCAAAAAGCTGGCAATGTTGGTCGTCGGAGTCCGATGTCCAACCTCCTGAGGTGGAGGAGCTTGGAAGCTATGATTGAAATCTTCACATTCTAAGGAACGACAAATACAAAGGTTAGTCATGTGTTTCTTTCAACATGAAAGTGTTGCATACATATCACTCTTCAGTATTCACTATATAATTAAATAGCCCATCTATTATGATCATTACGGTGTTGAAATACACAAAAATACCTCAGTAGGAGAGCATAGGGTAAGGCTCTCAACATTTCTTGCGATGGATGGAAGCCAAACATGAGCATAAGAGAGAAGAATCCATGAATAATTTACATCCTTGAGTTGAAAAAGAATCTTTGACCAAGATTTATGAAAGGGTCTCACCGCCATGATTACGACCACAAAGAAGGAAGCGGACATTTGGAGCATTGATCTCTACCATCTTCAACCTCTGGCATCCTATAATAGTGAGGGAATTGACTTTTTGCTGTGTAGAAGGTATTCGCAAGCAAATTATTCCACTACAATGTAGGAGGTCAATCCGCTCTAGGGCGAATGATTTTGAGAGCAAGTGCCCTAATCCTTCGTCGGTGGTATGGACAAGAGTCAAATTTAAACTTGTCAATCTTCTCAAGAGGCCAAGTGTCGACATTGGATGAAAATCGCTACAGAAGATGCGGAGAGATTGGATTGAACTTGCAGCTGCTTCATCCGACAAAACTGAACAAGGGAAACTATAGTTTTCGAGTGACAGGGGCGCAGATAAGTTAAGTTCTTTAATCCCAGATTTAACTGTGATTTGGAGCCACCTGTCTAAGCAGGAGGCCTTGATATTCTTCCTGCAAGGGGCATAGTCAAGTTCAAGTGTCTCCACTTGGACCCCATTGTTGTGATGGTTTCCAATAATTTGGTCAACCTTGTCGATGAAATATGTTCCTCTTTCCTCAAATTTCACGTCGTTCAACCCAAGTGTACTGTAGTTGAGTATGAGCTTGGAGTAGCTTCTCCATGAATGAAGAAATCCACGGGACACACAGGCAGCACGAGCAGCGTCTTGCACTAGCAAGAGCGAGTGTATATGGTGTAAAATGTCCTGCGGAACCAAGTGTTATAATTTTCAACTGTTAGATAGGCAGAATCAGATTAGCATTGTTTGTTAATAAACTAGTGCATGTAGACTTGTACTTTGTATCAAGAGACCTGCAACTAATGGATGAAGATAGTGAATCAATACAGGCAGCTAGCTAACTATGTAGTCTAAGTTGGGAACGAGGCTGTGTATGTAATTTCTGTTGGCCAATTTAATTATCAGTACCATGCGCAGGATGGAACACTGATTTCTTATGCCAAGATAACATGCGCATGACTGCATCATGGTTACAATTTACCAGGCATTACATTGAGAAATTAGTAGCAGAGAGCAAGCAGGTGGATCTGCTCGATCCTGTTTATACCTGTGGGAGATCCTCAAATACTCTCGCTGTTGGCAGGTTGGGCCGGTTTTTTGGTTCAGTATCTGCAACGGGGAGGAGCTTGTGAGTATGTCTTGTTTTGCAACTCTAAAATTCCACGAGATATAACAGTAAATGAATTCGCTGCATGAACAAGGAAAGATCAAGAAACTTGGTACGCGAGAACCGAGACAGCCAAGCTATTACCGAAAAAGGCTCTCGCCCCGCTTTATATTATAAAGCCAATGCCCAAGCCAACGTCCAACAAGGTTCGAACACACACACAGACAGAAAACACACACACAAGGTCCCGACAAATAAGTAGTCCAAGGGTTAATGCTGAGGGCACAGCTCAACAAGCCCTACAAACACACACAAAAAGGCACACGCGCCAGGAGAGACACTGCATCTAGTCGGGCTCCGGGGGTGGCGGCGGGAGTGGAGGCGCCAAGCGGAAGGCCATCGATCGAAGGTCGGCGATGAGGGTGCTGATGGCGTCCCGGTCCTGAGGGCGGCTAAGCGGCCGCCAGAGCTGCAAGTAACCACACATTTTAAAGATGGAGTCAGTAGCACGCCGAGGAGGCACCTTCTGAATGACAAGCTTATTGCGAACCGTCCACAGCGTCCAGGCGAGGACCCAAACGTACAGCCATCTAATATGTCTGAAGCGGGGGGGGGGAGGCTTGAATTTCCGCAAGCAGGTCAGGGAAGTTGGTGTTGCACCACTGTCCCCCTGCCGTTTCACGGAAACAAGACCAAAGGAACTGTGCCGTGTAGCACGAGAAGAAGATGTGGTTAGCATCCTCTACGGTGCCACAAATAGCGCACATCCCATCTCCAGGACCATGGCGCTTAAGGACCTCAACGCCGGACGGAAGGCGGCCGCGGATCCATTGCCACAGGAAGATCGGGATCTTTAAGGGGAGGCGGATGTCCCAGATCAAACTAAAGGGCTCTGGGGCCGTCGAAGGGGCTATAGCTGCGTAGAGGGATTTGGTGGAGAAGCAGCCGGAGGGATCCAGGCGCCATGAGATGGAGTCCGGGGAGTCGGTCACGTCCATAGGGAGGAGGGCGACGTCCTGGAGTAGAGCATCCCAGGCTGCCACCTCCGCCGGGCCAAAGGGGCGGCGGAACGCGAGGCGCCCTAAGTCAATAAGGGCCGCCTCGACAGAGACCCGAGGGTCAACTACAATGTCGAAGAGAGCAGGGAAACGGGCGGCTAGGGGGGACTCCCCAAGCCACCTATCCAGCCAGAACAAGGTCGAGGATCCAGTGCCCACCGAGATGGATGTGCCAATACGCAGGACAGGCAGCAGCTGGACGACGGCCTGCCAAAACTGAGAGCCGCCAGAGCGTTGGCAGAATGCGAGAGGCTGCCCACGCAAGTACTTGTTCTGGATGATAGTAAGCCAGAGGCCTCCATCCCCATTGACAATGCGCCAGAGCCAGCGGGTCAGGAGGGCGATGTTCATGCGTCGGGAGGACAAAATCCCTAGACCGCCCTGGTCTTTGGGTTTGCAAATATCTGGCCAGCCAAGCTATTGCCCGGTCACGAAGGAATCGGCACCGGATATCATGAAAATTTTCAGTTCCGAGATGCGTTGGAGAGAGTACGTACTTGCAGGCGGGTGAGCAGGGAGCGTCGAGCGAGCGGCGCCGTCGTGGATCGCCGTGGATGGGGACGGAGGACCTGGCGGGTGTTGACGGCCAGGGGAGCCAGACATGGCGAATTGGCGATCTCGCCGTACTTGGGAGGCTGTGTTTTCTCCTGATATAGCGGCGGTTCTGTTTGCATTTCTCGTTTCAGGTCCAACACAGATGTGCACACCTGAGTCCAACATTTTTTTTATGCATAACCCTTTTTTTAGATGGGTTTTTTTGAAACTCACATAGAACTTTATTTAAACTTCCCAAACTGGGATCTCGTCCGACAGAACACGTAAAATACAGTCAGGTGGATCATTCGCCCACACCTTACAAAGGTTATTCGCCACCCCCTCCCTTGCTAAACGATGAGCTGCAGAATTAGCAGTTCGACTAACCCATGTTATTTTCCATGCACCCCGTGAGGCCAGCATATGCTTCACCTCTTCGACGACTGGACCCAACGGTGATAAATCCTTCTCCTTGCCTTGCAACTTGCTTACAATCTCACAACAATCCGTCTCTAGATGGAGGTTTTGCACATTTATCTCGTCCGCAATTTGTATCGCTCGTCTGCAAGCTAGCAGCTCCACTCTTGCCGGCTCGCTGCACTTTGGGTATGCGTGGCAAGCTGCAGCGACGAAGGCGCCTTCCTGATTTCGAAGCACAACTCTTGTACCGCCTTTGTCGCCAAACTTGGAAGTTGCCCCATCAACGTTAGCTTTCACCCACCCCTCGTCTGGCGGGCACCATTTAGCCCTAGGAGCTGGGGCACCAATTTTGCTCTTCCTCCCGTGGATAGCTTGCCATTCCCCCATTAAAACATAAACCCTTCTCGCAATCTCCTCTGCACACTCGATTCTTTGTCCATCCCTGGCATTATTCCTAGCCAACCATAGTGCGTATACTCCTTGAACCATGACTGCTCTCTCATCATCCGTTGCATCCGCTAGCCAGGTTAGGAGCCATTTGGCTAATGCATTCTGGGGGCTAGCCAACTCCGGTGGGATCGCCACCGGTACCCCCAATTCCGAACGCAAAAACCTCCAGAACATTCTGGAATGATAATAGTCCCAAAATCTGTGATAGTTTGTTTCCTCTCTTCCACAGGCCACGCAAAAAACACCGTCTTTTATCTTCCTCCGCTTAAGCTCCGCTCCGACCGCAAGTCCGTTCCGGATCAATCTCCACATGTGTGTTTTGACCTTCCCCGACGCTATAGTATCCCACAGGTTGAGCCAGGACTTATGCTCCTCCACCGAAGACGACGATTCCGGCTTGTTCGCTCGGAGGCTTTTCTGCGTCATTCTCAAATGATACGCCGATCGCACCGTGAACACACCATTCTTGGTGTAGTTCCACACTAGAAAGTCCTGCATGGTTGGCCCTCCTACTGGGATATGCATGATCTCTTCAGCCTCGTCCGGGGGAAACATAGCACACACTTTAGATTGGTCCCATACATTCCCTTCTACATTGAGCAGATCACAAACTCTCGTGATCCCATGGATATATCTTTGGCCCAGTGGCCGAAGACTCCCCTTCCTTGGGATCCAGTTGTCATGATGCACTTTGATGCTTGCTCCGTCTCCTATTCTCCAGATGAGTCCATCAAGCAAGAGGTCCCGGCCATGTAGCATACTCCTGAAGGTGAACGATCCACCATCCCGACATGTAGCGTTCAGAATAGATCCATCCATAAAATAACGGGCCTTTAAGACTTTTGCACACAACGAGTCCGGTACCTGGAGGACTCGCCAAGCCTGTTTAGCTAGCATAGCTTGGTTGAAAGCCTCTGGATCCCGAAAACCCAGTCCTCCCTCATGTTTCCTCTTACACATCTTATCCCAGGAAATCCAATGCACCCTCTTTTGATCATTTGCTTCACCCCACCAGAAGTTCGAGGAGATAGATGACAAATTCCCGCACATTTTCTTTGTGAGTTGAAAACAGCTCATGGTAAAAGCTGGGGTAGACTGCAGTCCTGACTTAACAAGCACCTCTCTAGCTGTTTTTGACAGCCCTTGACCCTTCCATCCGGACACTTTTCCTCTTGCACTCTCTTCTACATACTTGAAGGTACCATCCTTCGCTTTCCCTACTACTGTAGGGAGCCCAAGATATCTTTCTCCCAGAGCTTCCACTTCAATACCGCTTACCTGCTGCACTTCGGCCTTCACCTCATCAAAGCACCCTTTCCCAAAGAAAATTGCAGATTTTAGTAGGTTAACTTTCTGTCCTGATGCCACTTCATAGTCTACCAAGATACCCCGTAGCACCTCAAAGTTTTCTCGGGAGCCCTCTAGGAAAACCATACTATCATCAGCGAACAACAGATGAGTAACCGTAGGTCCATTCGTACCAAACGAAACTCCCTTTAGTTCCTTTTCTCGTTGTGCATTCTTCAACATTGCAGAAAAACCTTCTACACAAAAGAGGAAAAGGTATGGGGAGAGGGGGTCACCCTGGCGAAGCCCACGCGAAGGAGAAAATCTAGAAGAAAGCCCCCCATTCAGTTTTACCGAAAAAGAAGCAGATTTAACACATCTCATGATCATCTTCGTCCAGTGATTGGAGAAGCCAAACTTTAGCATGATTTGTTCCAGAAAATCCCATTCAACCCTGTCATAGGCCTTCATCATATCGAGCTTAACCGCACAGAGCGGTTTCCTCCTCTTCCTCTTCCTAATCGCATGCACACATTCATAGGCTACCAGCACATTATCTGTAATTAGCCTTCCAGGAACAAACGCACTCTGCTCTTCAGAGATCAAAAAAGGCAATACCACTTTCAACCGGTTAGCCAGTGCTTTCGCGGCAATTTTGTAGAGGACATTATAGAGACTGATTGGTCGGAACTGCGAGAGAAGCTCCGGTGAGCTAACTTTCGGGATCATCACAATGACTGTGTCATTAAAACCTGTCGGGGCAGTCGTCCCCCCTAGAAAATCACGTACTGCATTGCACATGTCGTTTTTAACCAGCGTCCAATGCCTCTGATAGAACAGGGCCGGCAGCCCATCCGGTCCCGGTGCCTTTGTTGGCCCCATCTGGAATAAGGCGACCTCAATTTCCTCATCCGTAAAATGGGGCGTCTAGTTTATCATTCATGTCTGCTGAGATCGTACTTACAATATGTTGCAGCACCCTTTCTCCCTCATTTGATCCCTCCGAAGCAAATAGGTGCGCATAAAATTGTGCAGCCATCACCCTCATGCCCTCGTCATCGGTACACCTTGATCCATCTTCTCTTCTAAGCACCTTGACCATGTTTTTCCGCTTACGGTGGGAGGCACAATTCTGAAAATATTTCGTGTTTTGGTCTCCATAGGTGAGCCAGTCCACTCGGGATCTCTGCTTGTAGTATACCTCCTCCCTCTCATATAGCTCATGGAGTTGGTGTAAGGGCATATTTATCCCCAAGATGTTTTGGTGATTGATGACAATGCTTGTGCGGACTAATTGTGTGCGTTAAGTTCTTTCAGAGATTCATCCATTGGCACGAGATGATTACCTCCCCTCGGTGTTTTATTCAAGATGGTGTAGGCTTCGTTTCGTTGTTGGTGGACTAGTTTCGTAGGACTCACCGTACTATCAAGAGGGGATCCGCTTTGGTAAGGCTAGGGTGGAATCAACACGTACACATCCATATCACACCCGGCGTTTTCCTTCTGCTTCTTTAGAGCTGCCTTTTCCCCTGTGTCTCCCTTTTCCTGCCCCAGCGGTAGTACCGCGGTCCACAGCGGTAGTACCGCCGAAGCACCCAAGCGGTAGTACCGCTCCCAGAGTGGTAGTACCACTCCCCAAGTGGTAGTACCACTCTCCGAGCGGTAGTACCGCTTGTGGTCTTCGGCCGTAGTACCGCAGTGGTTCCGGGCTACTGCCGCCTCGATTTGAGACCGATGTTTTCGTGTCGGGTTTTACGGTACTAAGTGTGGTAGTAGTAGCGGTAGTACCGCTCCAAGCGGTAGTACCGTGCCTACTCCCACGGTAGTACCGCTCTGGGGCCAGGACCCTGACCTCCTCGTCAGCGCGGTAGTACCGCTGGGTAAGAGCGGTAGTACCGCCCTCAGTGGTAGTATCGCCCTGCCCAAGCGGTAGTACCGCTCTGTGCGGGGCTGTTCAGTGGGGTAACGGTTGGATTGGTTCCCCCACTATATAAAGGTGTCTTCTTCCCCAAAGTTGATCTACCTCTTTCCCCCAAAGCTCCATTGTTGCTCCAAGTTCCATTTTCACCCGATCTCTCTCCCTAGACAATCAAACTTGTTGATTTGCTCGGGGTTGGTTGAGAAGGCACCGATCTACACTTCCACCAAGAGAAATTTGATTCCCCCCACTTATCCCTAGCGGATCTTGTTACTCTTGGGTGTTGAGCACCCTAGATTGTTGAGGTCACCTCGAAGCCATACTCCATTGTGGTGAAGCTTCGTGGTGTTGTTGGGAGCCTCCAAGTGTTGTGGAGATAGACCCAATCTTGTTTGTAAAGGTTCGGTCGCCGCCTTCAAGGGCACCAATAGTGGAATCACGGCATCTCGCATTGTGTGAGGGCATGAGGAGATAACGGTGGCCCTAGTGGCTTCTTGGGGAGCATTGTGCCTCTGCACCGCTCTAACGGAGATGTACTTCCCCTCAAAAGGAAGGAACTTCGGTAACACATCCTCGTCTCCACCGGATCCACTCTTGGTTATCTTGTTCCTTTACTTTTGCAAGCTTACTTGTCTTGTGTCTATTGCTTGCTTGTGTGCTAGTTGTCTTTGCGTCATATAGGTTGTCCACGTAGTTGCACATCTAGACAACCTATTTCGTTGCAAGGTTTAAATTGTTAAAGAAAAGTCTAAAATTTGTTAGTTGCCTATTCACCCCCCCTCTAGTCAACCATATCGATCCTTTCAATTGGTATCAGAGCCTCGTCTCTTTATTAAGGACTTTGTCGTCCGAAGAATATGGTTGACACCAACGACGGCGCGGAGGAGCACTCCGGTGTGAATCCCATCTCGTCTTCGGCCGAAGGGGGAACCTCAGTCTCACGTGAGGAATTCAATGTGGCTTTAGACACATTGAAAACCTCCATGACGGCCGAGGTTAAAAGCATGTTTTCTGAATTCCTAGAAGGACTTAAACTATCTACCTCGCCGATGAAAGTGGGTGATCCCACTAACAAGGTGACGGATGCCACCTCCGACAAGGGGGAAGCTAATAGTGAAAAAGGTCCTTCTACTAGTGGTAGAAATGGCTCCGGCATCTTTGCCCATGTGGAACCTCCTACTTATGGTGGACCGATTCCCACTACTCATTTAAATCATGCCGGTCCACCTTCTAAGATTGTGAAAAATGAGGATTTTGATGGTTGGGTTTATCGTTTCAAGCGTCATTTAAAGCATGTGAATACTAATCTTTGGAGAATTATAGAAGAAGGTTTCTATCCTCATGACCCAAGCAACTTCACCCCTCGAGAAGCCGTGGACAATCAATTCAATGAGAGTGCTCTCTTCATCATCCAAGATGCAATCCTTCCCGAAGATCTCCCTCATCTTCGACCTCATGTCATGGCTAAAGAAGCATGGAAATGTGTTGAGTCTCTCTATCGAGGAAGTGCTAGCATTCAACGCTCCAACTATGAAGTGGTGCAAGATGAAGCCGATGAGTTTGCAATGAAAGAAGATGAAGAACCTCGTGAGCTCTTTCGAAGAGTGACCAAACTCGCGGTCGCACTCCGAGATCATGGGAGCAAGGACACGGATGACAATTGTATCAACCGCAAGTTCCTCAAGGCCATGATGCCCTACAACAAGGCCATGTCCTCCGTCATTCGTCAAAGACCGGACTTCCACTCCATGACCTCAGGTGAAGTGTTGGATGAGTTTGTTGCAATGAGCATCTTGAACAAGACCGCCGACAATGCGGTGCTCCGTTCTCAAAGGGCAAAGAAGCCCAATCTTGCCTTGAAGGCCAAGGTTAGTGTGGAAGAAGAAGAAGAATAGGAAGATGAGGAGAGCAACCCCAAAGACACGAAGTATGATTATCATGAGCACATGGCTCTTGCCTCAAGACAATTTTGGAGTAAGAAGAATACAAGACCCAACTTCAACAAGAACAACTCAAGTGGCCTCAAGGGAAAGCAACGAGTTAGAACTTGTTTCAACTGTGGCAATGTGAGCCACTTCGTTGCGGATTGTCCTTACGAGAAGCGGGAAGACAATGGTGGCAAGTTCATCCGAAAAGACAAAGCCAAGTCCTTCCCAAACAAGAACAACTTCACCAAGAAGACTCCGACACACGGGTTGGTAGTTCAAGAAGAATACCGCGAGGATGACGATGATGATGAAGATAGTGAAGCAACGGCTATGGCATCCGTTGCCATTGCCACAACTCCCCAGGTGTCTCTCTTCGACTCACCCTACGAGAACATCACCGCCAAGTGCCTCATGGCTAAAGCCACCAACAAGGTAACCCCCAACATCAAAACCACCATTATTCCTAATCCTCCTTCAACGGATGGACTTGATAATGTTAAGGGGTCTAATGAGGAGGTAAATGAATTTGAGTCATTCATAAGTAAGCTCAAGGGCAAATCCAAGAAGCACTTCGTTGCTCTCTTGGAACAACTTGGTGAAGCCAATGACATGATTGAGGCTCACGAAGAAACCATCTCTAAGATGGAAGGTCATAGTCATGACTATGCCGATGAGATATCGGATCTCTCTAATGCTCTTGAGGAAGAGCGTGGGCATCGTTTGGCTCTTGAGGAGTCACACAAGGATGACCATGCCAAACTAAAGAAAGATCTTGATCATGCTCTTGTTGTGTCTCGTGTTCTAACTTCCGAGAAGGCTAAACTTGGGGTTGATCATGTTAGACTCAAGGAGGAGTTTGATGTACTTGACAAGGCCCATAAGGTCTTGAAAGGTGCTCATGCAAACCTCAAGGAGTCTCATGCTCAACTCCAAGTTAAGCTAACCAAGGAAAAGGCCACATTTCCTCACATGGTCTTGATTGATAATGCAAATGCTACTAACCCATGTTGTGAGCATGTGCATCTTGTGGAGGAGAATGTCAAGTTGAAGGAACAACTCGAGAAAGGTCTTGTGTCATGCATACAAGGCGAGAAGAACCTAAATGACCTTTTGAGCAATCAAAAGGAAGTTGTGGGCAAGGAGGGAGTTGGGTTCTCACCCAAGTCCAAGAACAAGAAGAAGAACAAGGAGAAGAATAACAAGACCAATCGACCTCCCCCGCTCAAGCAAACCTTTGTGAAGGAGGGAGAGGGTGCTCCTAAGGAGAAGAAGAACAATGCGAAGAATGGTGATGCCAAAGAGTGCAAAGCCATCTCTCCCAACAAAGCAGGCGACTTCAACCCCTCTTATGTGTTGTGCCGTGCTAGTGATGGGCATGTTTATGCTAAATTTGTTGGTTCTTCTTATGAGTACATTGAATGGTCTATTTGGGTTCCTAAGATCCTTGTTACTAACATCAAAGGACCCATTACTCAATGGGTACCTAAAACCAAGCATTGATCTCTTGTAGGTGTTTGCTTCCGTTGGGGGATCATGGTTGCTCGATAGTGGAGCAACAAATCATATGACCAAGCAAGGACTTGGTGGTGGAAGTGCACAAGATCCCATCTATGCCCACCAATGTCGAATGGGGTGATGCCTCACATTCTAAGGTATTGGGTCTTGGCAAGGTTGTCATTTCTCATGATCTAACGATCGAGAACGTCATGCTTGTTAAGTCCCTTGCATTCAATTTACTTTCCGTTCGTCAACTCGCACTCATGGGCTTTGCCACATTCTTTGATATTTATACCGTGGCCCTCTTGTGGAGCAAGACTCTTAAAGTAGCCTTTGTTGGGCATGTCGAGAACGGTCTTTATGTGATTAACTTTTCGGAGCAACCCACTAAGACCGCGACATGCCTAATGGCTAAAGTTGATGTGGGATGGCTTTGGCATCGCCATTTAGCCCATGTCAATATGAGATCTTTGTAAAGTCTTCTCAAGGGGGACCATGTCCGTGGACTAACAAATGTTAGTTTTGCCAAAGATCGTGCTTGCAGTGCTTGTATCGAAGGAAAGCTTCATGAAATGGCTCACCCTCCCACGACTATCATCTACTCAAAGAGACCCTTGGAGCTCCTGCACATGGACCTCTTTGGGCCTCCATCCTTTGATAGTCTTGGGGGTAGAAAGTATTGCTTGGTGATTGTGGATGATTATTCAAGATACACTTGGGTATACTTCTTCAAGAGGAAGAGTGAGACTCAACAAACCGTCATCGACTTTGCAAATGAAGCTCAACATCAACATAATGCAAAGATCTTGACAATAAGAAGTGACAACGGCACCGAGTTCAAGAACTACACCTTGGATGAGTTTCTTAGTGATGAGGGGATCAAGCACCAATATTCTGCACCATATACCCCTCAACAAAATGGTGTTGTGGAGAGGAAGAACCGGATGTTGATGGATGCGGCAAGGACCATGATGGCGGAGTTCAAGTCTCCATACAACTTTTGGGCCGAAGCCATCAACACTGCATGTCATGCATCCAATCAGCTCTATCTCCGCAAAGGCTTGAACAAGACTCCGTATGAGATACTCACCGGGAACAAGCCCAATCTCAAGTACTTCCGGGTGTTCGGGTGTAAGTGTTTCATTCTCAAGAAAGGTGTTCGTTTGTCTAAATTCGAGGCTAGAGCTTATGAGGGCATATTTTTTGGTTATGCTACAAACTCTCATGCTTACCGTGTTCCTCAACAAGTCCAACAAACTCATTGAGGAGACGTGTAACGTGGAGTTTGACGAAAATAACGGCTCCCAAGTGGAGCAAAGTGGTACTTGTGATGTAGGTGATGAAATTCCTCCCCAAGCCATAAGAAGAATGGGTATTGGTCATATTCTACCCATTGAGGAACCCCTTGTGGCCGAAGGAGAAGGACAATGCTCCACTCCAGTGGAGCCTTCACCTACTCAAGACCCACACGCTTTCGAAGAACAAAGTGTAGGCCCTCAACCTCGGGAACAAGACCAAGGGCAAGATCAATCTCAAGATGGTGGTGAACCTCCAAATGATGCCCAAGGTCAAGTTCTCCCCCTCGAGCAAGTTCAAGATCATGAGCAAGCTCAAGATCAAGAACAAGCTCATGACGACGCTCAAGATGATCAAGTGAACCCTCCTCCTTCCACATCCGAGGAGGAATTAGAGCGTCGTGCCGCGAAGATTGCTTCCAAACTCACCACCAAAGGTCATCTCATGGAGAATGTGGTTGGAAGCCTAAGAAAGGGGGTAAGCACTCGTAGACAATTAGCAAACTATTGTGAACATCACGCGTTTGTCTCTTGTGTTGAACCCCATAAGGTCTATGAGGCGCTCGAAGACTCGGATTGGCTCAATGCCATGCATGGAGAACTCAACAACTTCGAGTACAACAAGGTGTGGAGGTTGGTGCCAAGGCCTTCGGGGAACCATAACATCATTGGAACCAAGTGGATCTTCAAGAACAAACAAGATGCTCATGGGAACATCATTCGCAACAAGGCAAGATTGGTAGCACAAGGCTACTCCCAAGTCGAGGGTATCGACTACGGTGAAACCTTTGCTCCCGTTGCTCGTCTTGAATCCATTCGTTTGTTGATTGCTTATGCTTCCCATCACAACTTTAAGTTGCAACAAATGGATGTGAAAAGTGCTTTTCTTAATGGTCCCATTAATGAGTTGGTTTATGTCAAGCACCCCCCCAGGTTCGAGGACCCTTTCTTCCCGGATCATGTGTATCAACTCGATAAGGCACTCTATGGCCTTAAACAAGCCCCACGTGCGTGGTATGACCACCTTACCGAGTTGTTACAAGATCGTGGATTTGAAGTTGGGCTAATTGATCCCACTCTTTTTACTAAGAAGGTCAAAGGGGAGTTGTTTGTGTGCCAACTATATGTTGATGACATTATCTTTGGTTCTCCTAACAAAGCTTTCAATGAAGAATTTGCCGCTCTCATGACCTCCAAGTTCAAGATGTCTTCGATGGGAGAGTTGAAGTTCTTCCCTGGTTTTGACATCAAACAAAGAAGAGAAGGAACCTTCATCAACCAAGCCAAATACACTCAAGACATGCTAACAAGATTCAAGCTAAGTGATGTCAAGCCGGCTACTACTCCAATGCCCACCAAGTGCCAACTTGACATTCATCCCAATGGTAAAGCGGTGGATCAAAAGGTATATTGCTCCATGATTGGCTTCTTGCTTTACCTTTGTGCATCTAGACTGGATATCGTGTTGAGTGTGGGGATGTGTGCACGGTTTCAAGCCGCACCAAAGGAAAGTCAGTTTGTGGCGGTCAAGCGAATCTTTCGATATTTGGCTCATACCCCAAAATTTGGCTTATGGTACCCAAGAGGGGCAAACTTCAAACTTGAAGGATTTACGGATTCCGATTGGGCGGGAGACAAAGTGGATAGGAAGTCCACTTCCGGAGGGTGCCAGTTTCTTGGGTGCTCTTTGGTGAGTTGGTCTTCCCAAAAGCAAAGTTGTGTGTCTCTCTCGTCCATCGAAGCGGAATATGTGGCGGCCGGTAGTTGTTGTGCACAACTTTTATGGATGAGGCAAACTTTAAAGGAATACGGTATCATTTGTGACAAACTGCCTCTTTGGTGTGACAACGAAAGTGCCATCAAGATTTCTCTCAACCCGGTGCAACACTTCAAGACGAAGCATATTGAGATTCGGTATCATTTCATCCGGGATCACATTAGGCGAGGGGAGATCGAGCTCAAGTATGTCAACACTCATGATAACCTTGCAGATATTTTCACGAAGCCCTTGGATGAAGCAAGATTTCACGAGTTAAGGCATGAGCTAAATATCATTGATTCGAGCAATGTGACTTGAACCCTTACACACCCCACCTCACTCAACTTGGTGTCTAGTTTATATGTAGGCATGGACATAGGAGGAGTGTTGTTCCCTCAATGAACTCTCTCTCCCCCCATTATGCATAAAACGATCAACTCTTTCATATTAGCCATTTTTTGTGGTACTTGTGCTTCAAAGACGAGTTTTGGTCATGGGCCCAAGGATAATTCTTCGCGGTGCCATACCAATTGACTCAAACATAGGTGGCTCCGGCCACCGCCCTCTCTTGAGAGAGGCCAGAGCTCGCTCTGTTTCGTGTGGTTGTTTTGAAAGAGTGGGTTCTGGACCGTTGTTAGTGTGTGTGTGTTGGGGAACGTAGCAGAAATTCAAAATTTTCCTACGTGTCACCAAGATCTATCTATGGAGAAACCAGCAACGAGGGGAAGGAGAGTGCATCTACATACCCTTGTAGATCGCTAAGCGGAAGCGTTCAAGAGAATGAGGTTGAAGGAGTCGTACTCGTCGTGATCCAAATCATCGGAGATCCTAGTGCCGAACGGACGGCACCTCCGCGTTCAACACACGTACAGCCCAGTGATGTCTCCCATGCCTTGATCCAGCAAGGAGAGAGGGAGAGGTTGAGGAAGACTCCATCCAGCAGCAGCACAACGGCGTGGTGGTGGTGGAGGAGCGTGGCAATCCTGCAGGGCTTCGCCAAGCACCGCGGGAGAGGAGAAGGGAGAGAGGTAGGGCTGCGCCAGAGAGAGGTCAAAACTCATGTGTTGGCAGCCCTCAAGACCTCAACTATATATAGGGGAGAGGGAGGGGGTGCGCCCCCTCTAGGGTTTCCACCCCAAGGGGTGCGGCAGCCCCAATCCCATCTAAGGGTGGCGGCCAAGGGGGGAAGAGGGGAAACTTGCCCCCCAAGTTAGGTGGAAGCACCCCCTCCCCAAACCCTAGGCGCCTTGGGCCCTTGTGGGGGGCGCACCAGCCCACCTGGGGCTGGTCCCCTCCCACACTTGGCTCATGCAGCCCTCCGGGACCGGTGGCCCCACTTGGTGGACCCCCGGGACCCTCCCGGTGGTCCCGGTACGTTACCGATAAAACCCGAAACTTTTCCGGTGACCAAAACAGGACTTCCCATATATAAATCTTTACCTCCGGACCATTCCGGAACTCCTCGTGACGTCCGGGATCTCATCCGGGACTCCGAACAACATTCGGTAACCACATACAAACTTCCTTTATAACCCTAGCGTCATCGAACCTTAAGTGTGTAGACCCTACGGGTTCGGGAACCATGCAGACATGACCGAGACGTTCTACGGTCAATAACCAACAGCGGGATCTGGATACCCATGTTGGCTCCCACATGTTCCACGATGATCTCATCGGATGAACCACGATGTCAAGGACTCAATCGATCCCGTATACAATTCCCTTTGTCTAGCGGTATAGTACTTGCCCGAGATTCGATCGTCGGTATACCGATACCTTGTTCAATCTTGTTACCGGCAAGTCTCTTTACTCGTTCCGTAACACATCATCCCGTCATCAACCCCTTGGTCACATTGTGCACATTATGATGATGTCCTACCGAGTGGGCCCAGAGATACCTCTCCGTTAACCAGAGTGACATATCCCAGTCTCGATTCGTGCCAACCCAACAGACACTTTCGGAGATACTTGTAGTGCACCTTTATAGCCACCCAGTTACGTTGTGACGTTTGGTACACCCAAAGCATTCCTACGGTATCCGGGAGTTGCACAATCTCATGGTCTAAGGAAATGATACTTGACATTAGAAAAGCTTTAGCATATGAACTACGATCTTTGTGCTAGACTTAGGTTTGGGTCTTGTCCATCACATCATTCTCCTAATGATGTGATCCCGTTATCAATGACATCCAATGTCCATGGTCAGGAAACCGTAACCATCTATTGATCAACGAGCTAGTCAACTAGAGGCTTACTAGGGACATGGTGTTGTCTATGTATCCACACATGTATCTGAGTTTCCTGTCAATACAATTATAGCATGGATAATAAATGATTATCATGAACAAGGAAATATAATAATAACTAATTTATTATTGCCTCTAGGGCATATTTCCAACAGTGTGTTGCCTTGTTGGTCTTTTCTTTCTCTTGGCCTTGCTTTCTCGTCTCTTTGGTGCTTTAGCCGTTTGTCTAGAAGCCGTTTGGTTGCTGAGCGGTACTACCGCTGGTGGCGAGCGGTACTATCGCTTTGAGCGGTACTACCACCCTCCAGCGCGGTACTACTGCTGTGAGGCGCGGGCAGGGGGTTATATCGGGGGCAGGGGGAGTTTCTTCTCCCCCATACCCATTCGCTCGCCCCCTTGCTCTGTTCGTCTCTCTTCGGCAACTGGTGCCGCGGGAGGGCTCCGGTGGATCTCCCTCTCCGGGGCATTCCTATCAATTTCCTTCGGTGGAGACGATCCCCACCTTGTCCTCTTGCCATGGATGCCGGTATTGCCCCCGCTCCATTTTTCTTCTTGTCTAGATTTCCAATCTAGCATCTTAGGGGCAATAGCAGTTGCATCTCTAGATTTTTGGCCAGATCTAGGCTTGCGTAGGATGGAGAATGCTTCTAGACAGTTTGGATTGGTGTGTGGTTGGAGTATTTTTGAATTTGGTAGGACGGTAGTGCCGGATCTGACCACGGCAGTAGGAAACTGCTGTTTCCCCGTCTCGAGCGGTACTACCACTCTCTCTAGAGCGGTACCACCGCTTGGAGCGGTACTACCGCTCGCGGGTCGCGGTACTACCACCATCTACCAGTTTCCACCATGCTCCTACCTCTTAGTGATCTTTTGCTCGTGTTTTGTGGCTTATGCTCGTTCTTTCTGGTTGTTTGCGTGTTCTTGTGTGTGGTTCTAGGTGATGAGGTTCCTGAGCATCAGGCTCGTCGTGTCAACCCCGGTCGTGCCATGTCCAAGCGCTACCGCACCACTGATTCTGCCGGAGGTTGTTCAAGTGCTCCACCTCCACCTCAACTCCAGAAGAAGCCTGGTGCCAAGCCGAAGCCAGGCAAAACTGTGCCAGAAATGCCGCCCAAGGAGTTCTGGGCAAGGCGTCACCGCAACCCGTATGAGGAAGACCAAGATCCCACTTTGGTCAACCGTCCGTTCTGGAACAGGTTCCAGTTTGCCATCTTCTTTGATGTTCTCAAAGCCAAGAAGAACTTCTTTGTCAACGTGCACTCCATCGACACCGACCACATGGAGAAGGATCCTGAATACTTTGGTGAAGCTCTTCAGATGTGCACTCAACTGAACATTCTCGGGGTCATGCAATTCAACAAAGATTATGATGCTGATATTGTGGCCTAATTCTATGCCACGGTTCATCTCGGGACTAATGAGGACAGGACACTGACTTGCATGACCAATGGCAAGTTGCTTTCAGTCAAGTGGAAAGCTTTCATGGAGTTGATTGGGGTGGAAGATGTAGGTCTTGAGTCTCCTGTCGGCTTTCGCCCACACCGCCGCAACAACGCCACTCACAAGCAAGCTCTATGGCCCTACTGCACTTTGAGGATCAACCCTGAGACGAAGAAGGAAACGTATGAGCTGCCTGCCTATCTGTATATCCTTCACCGTGTCTTCAGAGAGACTCTTTTCCCTCGTATCAGGAATCTGGATATGGTTCACTCCTATCTCGTGGACATGCTTCTCTTCTGCCAGCGTCAGAAGGAACAGAACACCGGAGAGTCCCTGGATATCTCTCATGTTATGTGGTCTGAGCTGTTATCTGCTATCTCCAAGCGCAAGTGCCCGATTTATGGTCCATTCATCATGCTGCTTATTGAGAAGGCCTGAGATCGTGTCTATCCCCAGGTGATACTGGAGACTGGAGAGTTGGTCTCTCACGACATCAAGCGTCTGAGGAAGAAGGATAACTGGGGCACTCAGGCCCCTAAGACTGGAGTTCCTTCGTCTGCTACTGCCATGGAGACCGAGGAGGAGACTGGGGCTGAGGCTGAGGATGATGATGATGACTACGTGCCTTCTGAGGCAGAGCCCTCTTGGGCAAAGAAGCTCAAGCTCAAGATGAAGAAGCTGTTCTGCATGGAGTCTCACGGTCAGTACATGACTCATGTGGCTGAGAAGAAGGCCCGAGGTCGCCACAAGGAGCTCATGCGTCAGTTGGGTGCTACAGTTATCAGTGGATCTGAGGACCAGCTTACCGAGGAGGAGGAGTGGATTCAGCAGCACTGCCCGTGGACCGATTCTGATGCCGAGCACTTCCCGACTGACGACGGTGGCGCAGATGATCCCGTTGAGCTCTGATGTGTGTGTCCCTCTTTTGCTATCACCTGGAGCCGTAGCAACACTCCCTCTCCTTTTTGGTGTCTCGATGCCAAAGGGGGAGAGAGTTTAGGGTTTTGTGCTTTGTGTCTTCCGTCTTCTGTGTTTGTGTTTTCCTCGCAATTTGCTTTGTTTGGTTTGTGTCAGTGAGACCTAAGTTCCAGCCATATGGTGTGAGACATATGCTACCTTATCTTTCCAGTATCAATATCTACGTCACTATCTAGCTTATGAGTTGCATGCTTATCCTGTTAAGTTATCTATGCTACTCTCATATACCCTGCTTAGGTGGTTGGTCTCTAAAATGTAGGGGGAGCGTTGATCCTAGTTTGTGTGCCGTGCAGTCCAAAGCACTTATCTATATAGCACACATCTAGGGGGAGCTCATCTACATTTTAGGACGGTGGGTTTTTTGCGCTTGTCCTATATCTCTCATATTGTGCAAATCCCGTATTGTCATCAACCCACCAAAAAGGGGGAGATTGTACGGGCATATTTATCCCCAAGATGTTTTGGTGATTGATGACAATGCTTGTGCAGACTAATCGTGTGCGTTAAGTTCTTTCAGAGATTCATCCATTGGCACGAGACGATTACCTCCCCTCGGTGTTTTAATCAAGACGGTGTAGCTCCTTCGTTTCGTTGTTGGTGGACTAGTTTCATAGGAGTCACAGTACTATCAAGAGGGGATCCGCTTTGGTAAGGCTAGGGTGGAATCAACACGTACACATCCATATCACACCCGACGTTTTCCTTCCACTTCTTTGGAGCTGCCTTTTCCCCTGTGTCTCCCTTTTCCTGCCCCAGCGGTAGTACCGCGGTCCACAGCAGTAGTACCGCTGAAGCACCCAAGCGGTAGTACCGCTCTCCGAGCGGTAGTACCGCTTGTGGTCTTCGGCCGTAGTACCGCAGTGGTTCCGGGCTACTGCCGCCTCAATTCGAGACCGATGTTTTTCGTGTCAGGTTTTACGGTACTAAGTGCGGTAGTAGTAGCGGTAGTACCGCTCCAAGCGCTAGTACCGCGCCTACTCCCATGGTACTACCGCTCTGGGGCCAGGACCCTGACCTCCTCGTCAGCGCGGTAGTACCACTGGGTAAGAGCGGTAGTACCGCCCTCGGCGGTAGTACCGCCCTGCCCAAGCGGTAGTACCGCTCTGTGCGGGGCTGTTCAGTGGGGTAACGGTTGGATTGGTTCCCCCACTATATAAAGGTGTCTTCTTCCCCAAAGTTGATCTACCTCTTTCCCCCAAAGCTCCATTGTTGCTCCAAGCTCCATTTTCGCCCGATCTCTCTCCCTAGCCAATCAAACTTGTTGATTTGCTCGGGATTGGTTGAGAAGGCCCCGATCTACACTTCCACCAAGAGAAATTTGATTCCCCCCACTTATCCCTAGCGTATCTTGTTACTCTTGGGTATTGAGAACCCTAGACGGTTGAGGTCACCTCGAAGCCATACTCCATTGTGGTGAAGCTTCGTGGTGTTTTTGGGAGCCTCCAAGTGTTGTGGAGATAGCCCCAATCTTGTTTGTAAAGGTTCGGTCGCCGCCTTCAAGGGCACCAATAGTGGAATCACGGCATCTCGCATTGTGTGAGGGCGTGAGGAGATTACGGTGGCCCTAGTGGCTTCTTGGGTAGCATTGTGCCTCCACACCGCTCTAACAGAGACGTACTTCCCCTTAAAAGGAAGGAACTTCGGTAACACATCCTCGTCTCCACCGGATCCACTCTTGGTTATCTTGTTCCTTTACTTTTGCAAGCTTACTTGTGTTGTATCTATTGCTTGCTTGTGTGCTAGTTGTTTTTGCATCATATAGGTTGTCCATGTAGTTGCACATCTAGACAATCTATTTCGTTGCAAGGTTTAAATTGTTAAAGAAAAGTCTAAAAATTGTTAGTTGCCTATTCACCCCCCCTCTAGTCAACCATATCGATCCTTTCAGTTGGTCTTCTATATCTTTGATGTCCTGCCCATATTCCGACCGCAACGCACGTTCTTTTGCATCCAAAAGCTGGGACTTCATATGTGATATTTGCTTTTTAATCGACCCGAAAACCTGGCGGCTCCAAGTTTGCATGGCTTTTGACGTGAGCTTGAGGCGGTTGCATGCCGTCCCCAACGCACCGCTCGTCCGATTGGCTGCTTGGGCCTCTGCCCATGCACTAGCAATCATTGCGTCATACCCTTCGTGCCTGGTCCACGCCTCCTCAAACATGAAAGGGCGCTGGCCCCCCAAGTGCCCCACAGCCGGTGCTACTTGCACCTTGACCACCATCGCCTGGTGATCCGATTCCTCGGCCGAAAACAGCTGGGCAAATTCAGCGTTGCAAGTCGCCCTGTCTAATCTCACTTGAATGTTGTCGTTGCCGTCCCGCTTGTTATCCCACGTGAAGGGGTAGCCCGAGAAGCCCAGGTCAGCAAGTCCGCAGTCGGAAATGCATTCCGCAAACTTTGCCATTTGGCTCAAACTCCTCGGATTGCCACCGATCTGCTCCTTTTGGAGGAGCGCTTCATTGAAATCCCCCGCGCATAGCCAGGGTAGATTATCTTGTGTGCGGAGATAACGAAGCACGTCCCAAGTTTTCATCCTTTTCTCCACACATGGTTCCCCGTAGATTCCAGTGAATCTAAAGGTGACTCCATCAACTACAACCTGTGCATCAATGTAGTATTGCCACCAAGGCCTCACTGTCACTTCAACCGACTCCTTCCACCACAAAGATAGCCCACCACTCTTGCCATTGCAATTAACCGCAACCCCTTGTTTGAACCCTAGGCTCCACTTTAGTCTCTCCATAGCTCGTGAGTTCTTTTTTGTTTCTGACAAGAAGACCACCACTAGGTTGTATGACCTAACCAGGTCCCGTAACTCGCCCACTGTCGGGTCCAACCCCAGTCCCCGACAGTTCCAGGCTAGGATGTTCATTGATCCCGGCGGCCCCCCGTCCTGGCAGGGTCCGCTGATGAAACGTTGTTCTCTTCAATACGATCAAACACAGACGAGGTTTTTTGCCTCGTATCGCGAACAAAAGTATCGATCCCAATCTGTCGATCTACATCACCCTTCGTCACCCAGTGCTGCTTCGGTCTCCTTTTCCTGTCCATCTGGTCACCATGTTTCGGGCTGTTTGGTGATCGCCTCTCCCCATAGTACTCCGGCCTCGGTTTCCTAACGTAGTACCCTTGTCTATGTTCCCTTCCTCTGAATTGGCTCGATGACCCAGCATCCTCATAACCCCACTAGTCGTGTTGCTTGTACCTGAACCTCAGTTCCGCCTGTTTCTCTTGCTATCTCTGTCTGAGTTTAGAGCGTAAATCTTTTTCCCTCTTCTGCTCAATCTCCTCTCGTAGGTCCCTTTCTCTTGTTAAATCCACCTTTTGCATCTGCTTGTTAGGAGTACTAACCCCCACATTCACCCCCTTGCCCACCTCGCCAGTGCGGGATGCAACCGGGGTGTTAAACTCATTGTGCAGGTTTCTTTTTGTGGGGAGGTCACGGACTGAACCCATCTTCCTCCTGCTCTGTTCGCCATCACTTGATCTGACACTCCCAAAACTATTTGCACTGCTCCCAGGGCCTCTGTGTGATACATCTTTTGTGCCCCATGACCGCCCCGGGGATGCCCGAAGCCATTCCCCCCATTGCTGATCAGGGTCCGCCGCCGGAACACATCCATTCTCACCATGAACCAATCTTCCACACTCGAAACAGAAGTGCGGGATTTATTCATATTTGAAGTCGAACCAAGTTTTCTCAATGTCCTCTTCATCCTTCTTTAGGTAGAAGCCCCGCACTAGTGGCTCACACACCAGTAATTTAACTCTAAACCTCAGTTCAGCTCCCTTAGCAAACCCATCTTTTTCCACATCCACCCGCACAGTTTTGCCAAGCCAGTTCCCCAGTGCTTCCCCGAACGCCTTCGAACGCCGATACAGCGGTAGGTCATCTACCCGGACCCAGACATCCACCGCTTCAAACTTCATCTCCGATGGTCTAGTTGCCCCATCATAGTCCTTGAGCACCAACACATTAAAATCAAATTGCCACGGGCCATTGTTTAGTGCGTGTTTCCAGTCCCCTTCACTCCCAAATGATACCGCGAAAAGGTTCCTCCCAATCATCTTGAACTGGGCCTCTCTATGCAGCCCCCAAGCCCTTGTCATCGACTTCTCCAGAGCACTTTTATTCATCGGGCGAGGAGAGAACGCTTTCCCAATTGCCGACCACTTCCCCGGTCTGATCTGCTCTTGTTCAGCTTCCTTGAAAACAAACCCCCCACCCCCCTGCCTCCTTCTCCGTCAGAACCAGGCCACCCAGCCTCGCCGTTAGCCCCGGGGACACCGAGGCGTTCCTGCTCTGGGAGCCCAGTGGCGTCCTCATCGCACTTGGTTGCGCCTCCTTCTCCCCCGACACCTTGGGTGTAGCCGCCGTCTTCTGTGTCCTTGCCCCCGCCGCAGCCGACGTAGATCCCCCGCCGTCGTCGCCGCCGCGTTCGGCGTTGCCTCGCCAACCCTTCTCCTTTCCGTCATGACTACCTCCTCCTCGGGAGGTTCACACCACCGGTTCAAACACGATCGGAGGCTTTTTTTAGATGGGTTGACCGTGTGAGTTTAACTGTGGAAGCATAAGTTGTCCTGATAAAATACGGTCTTAGAGCAACTTTAACCGACCCTCCAAATTTTAGAGTTGCTCCTCTAAAATATATCTATCTGTTTCTAACGGATCCTCAATGTTTAGCGGAGTAAAAAATTTGAGTGGCACGAGCACAAATTTGACGCACACAAACACAAATTTGGTTCAAACAAGTACATAACACATACTTATACGTAGTTGGTGCTGATTCGGAATATTTTACATAGACATTTAAATGAACTTAACTGAAATTTAGATTAAACTTAACCGAAACTTACTACTCGCTATCCGTCTCTTCCTCTAGCCTCTTCCAATCAGCTCTGAGCCCACCGATCATAGTGGCGGGGCGTTGACCGTTGTTGCCGCCATCGTCGTCGGAGTCTATGCAGAGATGGATGACCTCCGCCGCCCTGGCCGTATACTGCTCGTACAGCTGGCGCTCCATGTGGATTTGCTCCGGATAGCAGCAGTGGAGCTCCGCAATGCAGTCCCATCAGCTTGCTATGTCGCGATGCGCTCTCGGGCCTCCTTGTCTTCCTTCCTCTCCCGTGTGAAGACCACCCACTGGTCCATGGGCTCCAACCGCAGTATACAGTAGCCCCCCTCCCCCCTCCCCCCACCCGAAAGGAAAGCTGCGGCGGATGGTGGCACCGTGCAGGTGGACCGACATGATGTCGTACTCATGAGCCACCTGCTGGGCTAAATGGAATGATCTGATCCATATTTTCTTGTTGGTGTGTCGATTGGTTATCTCAGCCACCCACGGTCCCCAATTCCGCTACCGCATGCCCATTACTGTCTCGGTGGCAGGGGCGGGAGCTTAGGGAAGAAGGGTTGGCGCCATGGGAGAAAGAAGAGCCGATGTGGACACTGGCTTGGGGCCGCTCGTGGCGGCGCTGATCCGCGTTGCGGATGGGCGGCGGGAAGCGGCGGTGGTCGGATCCAGCCATTATCGGCGGCAAACCGGCATCGGAGTGGGTGTGTGTGAGGTGGGTACTCACCGGCGTAGATTGGGCAGCAGGGATTGGGCGAAGGAGAGGCGGAGAGGAGAAGTTGGTTATTACTCCCCGTCCGTGGGGTTGAGTAAATATAGGTATCACGTGCCACTCTTAGTATTTATTTATTTTACTCCTCTAAGGGTGCACGCTATGTGGTGGCCAAGGCAACACAGCACGATGAGCACTTGGGCTTGGTGGCACCAGATCTAAGATGTGGGGGTTAACAATAGTGTGAGGATAGCAGGAAGTGGAAATATAAAGGATGGATGTTTGACCCATGCAAGTAGTTACAAATCAAAAAACCACCTTGAATACTTATGAACCAGAGGCCAGATGTGGTTTTATAACCGCCTCCAACTATTCCTACAAGCGGTTGCATTTCTTTTTTGAACCGCCTTTGAAACATAATAACGCATGTGAGTCATTACATGTGGTTTCGTTTATTACGGCACAACTATTTTGGGAGACCTCTTCTAATGCCTTTATATGTACTATAGTGTACTCACATGTGTTTATCTGGATGTTTATATGCACTGGGTAAGGAATGTAAAACATAGGTAGTCTTCTAACCATAATGTCATTAAAACCAAACCCTCGTTAGGGCAAGATGTCCTTCACCCGGCAACGGCGTTCAGTTCTTTTTACATCAATCATAGCAATTGTAGTAGTGTAATCGTTTCATGCCAACCAGAGAGGAAATGTTGTCCAGAGCTAATACTATCATATTCTTCTAAAAGAAATACTATGATTATACATTATGATGGTACACACTAAAAATAGATGAGTTATCTCTACTACTTACGAAATGTAAGGTTCCTATTTCACTCTTTAATTCCTCCAACTTCACTTCTTCTTCTTTTTTTTATTTTTTTTTCTCTTTCATCTTTGATTTTTCTTCCACCGATTTTTCCTAAAATTGACTCAACTCTCCCACGTCTTATTAACTTACCAAAATAAAATAATATTTCTTTGGTAATCCATTAAGTTCTTACCAAACAAGTGAGTGACAATAAGATGGTAGGTAATCATGGTGATTATGCACAAAAACCTGCCAAATAAGTTCTTAACAGTAAGATGATAGGTAAATCATTGTTATTTATTTATTTATCTCTATAGTACTTAAAAAACGTAAGGTTCCCATTCACCTTTCTTCCCGCCACCCCTTCGTCCAACCTTTCATGTATATAATAATCAATCACCTTAATTTACTTACCTTCTGAACCAATTCCACTTTAATTTACTTACCAAACTTCTAATCAAAATATAAGGTAATTCATGGTTAGAATTTTATGAACATTTATTTACACAATCGCATTATTATTGGCAGGTAAATCATAAGCTAAGGTACTAGAATATTTATATCCCGTTGCAATGCACGGGCATTGCTCTAGTACTACATAAAAAGAATGTAAGTTTCCCATTTCACTCGTTCCTTCGTCCAACCGCTCTATATATGCGCCCTTTCCTACCTTCATTTTTGTGTTTTCCTTCCATCTTTTGTTTTTCTTCCACCGGTTTTCCCTAAAATCGACTCAATTGTCCCATGTCTTTTTAACTTACCAAAATAAAATAATAGTTCTTTGGTAAGCCATTAAGTCCTTACCAAACAAGTGATTAACAACAAGATGGCAGGTAAATCATGATGATGGCGCATAAAAACTTGCTAAATAAGTCCTTAACAATAATATGACAGGTAAATCATGGTGATTACGTGAAAAAACTTGCTAAGATTTTAGCGCACCAACATAATAATAAACGTGCAGTCACGGGCTAATATCCTATAATGTTTATCCACCTGTTGCAATGCATGGGCAATTATCTAATTTATTAAACGAAACATGGTATATTGATGGATTTCTCTTAATATAGAGAATGATAAACAACGCCGGCAGTGATCTACCATTTGTTGTTAGCACAAAAGGGCTCAAAACCGACTGTATTTCACAGCCGTATCTAAGTGTTGTTTCATAGTAGTGCATCTTGATGAAAATGGGTTTGCATCGAAATAAATGTTTCAAAGGCAACGCTACCAACGGTTTGATCTTTCGCGGAAAAAGAATAGTATGACATGAATATTAAGATCCATACAAGTAAAAACAGATAGTTGTGAAGACCCTAATGTATGGTAATAAAGAAATTGTAGGTGAACGAAAAGTTGCAGTCGGTCATCTAAAGAAGAGCTTCAAACGATGTGAAATGTTTCTTTTTCTATTCACTATTTGAAGTCTCACAAAATTGCACGTTAATGAAGTAAAAATACAATCAGTTAATTTATTCCATCACGGGTCATCGACTTGCATATAAGATCCAGGTTATGCTCCACTTTGGTTGGAGGCTATTCATTAGCTGGTTAAGATAGCTTGTGGGGGAAGCCTCGTTGTATTTCAGTTAGGTTTTTTTAGGGATTCTTTTTTGGTTAGTTAAATTAAATTATATGTTATATTTTCTTTCTAAAAGAAGGGTATGCAATAGGTGGAAATATAGATGAACCTTGTCTCACTGGCACACATCTTCTATCTAAAAGGTTCCCCTTGGTTCCAAAATATAATGCATTGTTTCATTGTTCAAATTCATACATTGACCAATAATTAGTTCAATAGTATTTATTTGAAATTACAGGAAATAGACATCATTAGGTTCATCTTCAAAAACACTTTCATATAATTATGATACGTAACCATTGTCTAAATATTGTATGAGGGATTTACGGTCAAAAGTCAATTACAAGTAGTCAAATTACGCCTTATAATTTTGAATGGGGAAAGTGGTAAAGAACTAATGATATTGTAGCGCAATAACACAACTTGATGGTCTATGGATTTGAAATTCAAATTCCCGATCTCGCCCGTTCGGAAAAGTATGACCAAAAAAATCATCAATTGGTATTGTATACCAATCCTTTTGTTTTTGAATTCCTTGTAAAACATATTTACAAGAATGGATAATCAGAATATCACACATGCATGCAGATTTCATTAGCAAACACAAATTTGCCAAACAAAAATAGGAGGCATGAAACGTAATTTGATGATTTTCCTAAAAAAAATCTAGTAATCCATGCGTAATTTTGGAAATATAGTATAACTAATTCAGTGTAAAATTTTGTTAAAGCTTTTGCTTTTCTCTTAAGAATCTAAGTTATGCGCACCATATGGTGTTTTCTTGCTTTACAATATTTTCCATGGCATGTTCAGTTTTTTTTTTTCAAATCAAGAAAGATTTCCCATCATGGTTCATTCATCTCCCCACCACTCTCCTCCCCTTCATCATGGCAATTAGTTCAAAGCTTTACTTGGTAATTAACCAATACTATGAGTGAACATTGTATGTTCCATCCTTGCTATATATGGAGGCATGTATCATGGCATCGACTACACATCTCCAGGACCTCAAATTCAACATTTGGGGGGACTCTTCCGGCGATGCACCTACACGCAGCTTCCACGGCTCTACGAGCTCCGGGGAGATACGTCCTGCACATCGGCGAGCATTGGCCAATCTTTCTTGAGGACGACCATCTGCTAGTGGTACCCGACCTCCTGTCGTAGCGGTAGGTTGTGTCCAGCGTCAGACGCTCGAGCGAGGGCGCACTCTCAAGGATGTAGATTAGGAGTTGGACCAGGCTCTTGGATGGACAGAACCCCGTGATTGTCACCTGCCTGAGGCAGTTATGCCGGTCATCTAGCCTCTGCCTCAGATACTCATGGTCGTCTCCAAAACCGAAGTCGGATCTAAGGGCACCCTGCTCTACCTGCATATACATTACACATATATGATCAACATTAATGGTGTTGTTCGATAAACAAGTTTAACATAGTAATTGGTACGGATAGCTCCAGGAGACGTGGATAGTGACTTACGCGCAGGATGAAGGAATCCAAGGTAGGAGAAGCATCAAGAAATGAAACCAAAGAGAAGACATCATAGCTCTTGGGGAAGTCCGTTATATTTCTAAAAGGTGGGAAGGCCATTGTTGGTCCGAGGAGTTCAATATCCAAGTGCTTGAGGCAGGGGAGCTTGGAGGCCATGGTTGGAACTTTGGCATTCTAAGGAACCATAAATCCAAGGATTAATCATATGTTTCTTTCAGCATAGAGGTGTGGCATGCATATCTCTATCCATTAAACAGTCCATCTATGATCTTGAAGGTGTTAAAATCAACAAATACCTCAGTGCGAGAGCGCAGGGTAAGGCTCTCGACAGTTCCTAGGATGGATGGTAGCCTGGCGCGAGCATCAGAGAGAAGAATGCATGACAAATTTACATTCTTAAGCTGAAAAGAATTTCTAATGGAGATTTCTATCAGGGTCCCAACACAATAAAAGGAGCAGAGATTTGGAGCATCGATCTCTACCATCTTCAAACTCCTGCATTCTGTAATACTAAGGAAATTGAGTTGTTGCATTGTACAAGGTATTTGCAGGCAAGTTATCCCACTACAAAAGAAGAGGACCAGCTGCTCAAGGGAAGAAGATTTTGAGAGCAATAGGCCTAATCCTTCCTCGCTAATGTCCACAAGAGTCAACTGTAAACATTTCAATCTTCTCAAGAGGCCAAGTGTGGACGTGGGGTGAAAAGAGCAACCCCAAAGGCCAAGAGATTGAATCGAACTCGCAGCTGCCTCGTCAGACAAAACGGAACAAGGAAAGTTGTATTTTTCCTTCATGAGTAAAGGCATTGCCAAGTCAAGTTCTTTGATCCCAGACTTAACGGTGACCTGGAGCCACACGTCGAGGCATGCGGCTTTGATATTGTTGCAAGGGGCAAGATGAAGTTTAAGTGTCTTCACCTTCACCCCGTTGCCATAATGGTTTTTAAGGATTTTGTCAACCTTGTCAATGATGTAGGTCTCTCTTTCCTCGAACTTCTTGTGAGTCAACCCAAGTGTTTCGCAGTTGAGTGTGAGGTTGGAATAGCATCTCCAGGAATGTAGAAGCCCACGAGACGCGCAGGCAGCACGCGCGGCTTCTTGCACCGGCAAAAGGGAATGTATACGGTGTACGATGTCCTGCAGAACCAGGGTTGACAAGTTTCAACAATTAGATTGTAGCTACTAGTTGGCTGCTACAAACAAAGCAAATCGTATCAATGATGTTCGAGATATATATTTAGTTTGATAGTGGAACCCGTCCCATGTTTTGGATCGTATGGGAGTCTATGGTTGCTTCTTAGCCTGCAATGGATGAAGACAGTGCATAAATAGATACAAGTTTATGCAGGTGTTTTTGGCAAATTTACAGTGCGCATGATATCATGAACCACTGAATTTTCATGCAAACATACCGAGCACACCTATATCCAGATTCATCACAAAATCCTTGTACTTGCAGTTATGATCAAAGTTTTAAGCAGGTGCCGCTAAATGGTATTCATGTAGGATTATCCGGTGAAGCTATTTGAGCAGGGTGCCGCTATTTGGCATATCCAACTATTTAAAATTATGGTTGTGATCGACGCGGTTCTTATTTGCGACAGTGGTAGCGAGAACAGTATACCTGTGGGAGTTCCTCGAAACCAAGATCTTGACTCATATTTCGGCGAGCGCCTCGGGAAATATGGCCGGTTGCATGCACCGTCTCCCTCAGCCGGCCGATGAAGCCTCTGGTCGGTCCACTGTATATCTCCAATGCAGCGGATACGGTAAGTACTATTAATTGTCCCACCTTTGCTGATGCAACCGTGAGATTCTGCGGAAGGGAGCCGTGAATTCTCAATGTGACCAGATCGATTTTCGCCAAGAAGTACAGGAGAAGCGCGGCGTGTTGGGGCTTGGGATAATACACTACATACTTGATGCTGCGGCAGGAGTAGGGGTCACCGTGCGTGGACGGCCACCAAGAGGGCGTCGGTTGAAGGCGCCGGCGAGGGGACATCCGGATTGCCGGTCTCGCCTGAGCGCGCGCTTTGAAGGTTTCGGCCGTGCCTATATTTTCGCCGGAAACGGCGGCCTTCGTTTCCCGTTTTAGGTAGCTCCAATCCGGGGGCAAATCTCTGAGCTGTTACGGCTCACATCGAGGAAACCCTGTTAACCACGTTTTCAACAAGGTCGTTGTAGTATAGTGGTAAGTATTCCCGCCTGTCACGCGGGTGACCCGGGTTCGATCCCCGGCAACGGCGTTTCATCATTTTTTTCCTTTGTTTTGACTTCAATTTTTTTTCTCTATATAAAATTAGAGGAGGAGGGAGGAATCTGCAGTCCCTTCAGAATATTCAGTTGCACACCACCCTCTTATTATGACAAAATTTTGTTGCAATGCTACTCATTTAGGTACTGGCACTTACAATTTGTCAATAGGTCATGGAAATGCAGCCACTTGGCACAATAATTTTGTTCACACTCATGTTCCCTGCCCAAGCATACGCATCATGCTATTCAGTTATGACTTGTATCATTTGTGCTTTCTGTAAATGAATTCATGTTCCGGAACTTAGATGCTCTGTATCTTTGTGATTTCGTGCTGTAATCAATTTCATGTTCCAATGCTTACAATTGTTCAGTATATTACCTTTTTTTCAAGAATTTCAATATATTACCATGGTAATGCAACATCTTTGCACAGTCGCATATGACATATGACTGGTTACTACTGTAGAACTTAATTATTTCATGTGTCCTCCACTTGATCCAACTTGTCTTTTCAAACTGTTGGCACAAGGAATCAGGGAAGAGTGAACAGCTAACGTAGCAATCCACATGGAATAGAAGATAAATTATAGGACGCGGATTTTTGGGACATGGTGACGCGCGAGGATGAAATCTGGGCGGTCCATCTATGCTATAAGATTAGCAATTAATATAGTGATTGAATGAATACCCAAACAGTACGCGAGGTTAATTCAGCAAATACTCGTGTACATGGGTTGGTGGCTAGCCATCTTAAATGGAATTAGATACAAGCGAATATGCATGCAAAATACGGTCTTGACCGTTCTGCCATGTTAATGTGGTGTAGGCCATTTAAAAGACTGGTCGGTAATGTTTAAATGTGGTTGTCTCAAACCTGTATGCCTTGAATGGCATTTAACTCATCACTAGCTGCCGGTTTTGTTTTGGTTTGTGTTGCCCAACTTCATTTTTCGTGTGTATTATTGAGGGTACTGTTGTATCAGTTCATCAAAGCACTGCCACTGTTCATGTTAATGTTGCAGTATTACCTCGTGGATGATGGGATATCCCCATAATAATGAATGTAAATAACATATATGTGTTACGTTACTAACAAATTTCATGGGAAGGTAACAGTAATACTCCTACACTGTGCAACCTTCTTCAACCTGCCAGTTGGGAGAAGACAAAATGATAAGGTGACCATTGTACCAAGCTCAAGTGACAGCGGAAGGGTAGCCGTTCGTTAATGTTTCTACTATAGGAATACCGTTGCTATGCTCAAAACATGTGCTTAGGCGAGGTTTTGTTATTGATTTTCTAGGCTCGTTGGGAACCTAGTACAGGAGCTTGCATTGTACCTTGCAAAAAAAGGAGCTTGAAATTGATTCTGAACAAGTTGCATACCCAGAGTTGATGAGAGCACCGAATGACACAAGGTGGATTAGATCATTAGAAGGTGTGTTGAAGGAGCTCACGAACTAATCCATTCATGCCATCGGATGAACAGAATGGGAGCTACTTCTTCTGAATGAATATGTGTTGGAGGAGCTAATTAATGAACTAGACTAGAACATGGAGGAGCACATGATAGAGCACAAAGCGGGGAAGGCCAGAAGTTGAACACAAATAGAGTTGACGAGGAGGACGAATGTGAGGGGATGAGCACTTGCTAGTGAGAGGATGAGTAAAAAAAAGTTTGGGGCATGTTACCGTTGGTAGCAGCTGTCCATGGTAGAGCTGATGAACCAATGTGGGATAAACAGGAGGAAGAAACTGCAAGAATCAGGGAGGATAATTAAGCGAGGAGCTGCGGGATAGAGAGGGGCAACAAATAATATGTGCAGGGTGCCATCAGGCATCTCCTAAAATAAATGAGAGATTAACTCCTCTTGTCATCCCGGTGGGCCAGGGTCACTAATTGACACTGGGAATACATTGTCTATAAAGGAATACCACATCCTGAGAAATGCATATACCTGACGAGTGGTATGAATACGGAATGAATCATAACATAATGGATGGTGAGATATAGACCTCACGTGCACTCATGCATTTTCGATAAATCATACTCCTATAGCAACGTCAATACCAACTTGATTTTGTGGTCACACGCACAGAAGTCTCAAAGTTTCAAATGGTAAACTATACCAGCATGCTGAAATTGTGTGACAAGTTATCACTGAATATTTCTCTCTCAGGAAAGAATTGAATCACAGTAACAAATGATCTCCTAGTTAAAAATTTGCACCGCCTTTTAGAATTTTGATCACTTCACACCACATTATAAATTCACCGTGTTTCATTTTAAGATCTCTGCTTTCCCATTACATCCTGCTCATATGCACCTCCAGTCCGAATTGAAAGGTTGGAAAGATGCGGTGATAAATGCTCCCTGCCACCGCTAAGCTAATGTAGTGTGAACTGTGAAGTGGTCTAATTTCTTAAAAAAAGGTTGCAAACTGTCAACTTGTGACAAATAGGTCGTCTACGACTCTGTTTTCTTTTCATTTAGCTTTACAGATTTCATATAAAACATAGCCGGGAAGTCCAGAACCGCTGAAGAGCAGTTACAAAGTAAAAAATCAATTTGCATATTAAGAACTGGAAGATTACATTGCACAATTTTGAAAGCTATGTAGTGGATAAGTAAAATCTGCAAGTTGCTATGTAGACAACAAAGATTCAAAGCAACAATGGCAAAACACAATAGGGTCAGTGTCGTGGTGGGCGCACGGCAGATGCCAAGGGATGGCTAAAGAGAGGAGGAGGCTCGAGGGCGCTGGTGGGCTCCAGAAGCGAGGTTGGCATGCGCGGGCGCGGGACGCCGGACATACCCAGGTTCGGGGCTCTCCGGAGAGATAATACCCCTAGTCCTGCCGAGTGTAGTTGGATGATCGATAGTACAATGTTGCTCCTGGAGCTGTATGGAGGAGGAAGGAAGCTGGCCAAGGCTTGGGCTGCTCCTTCTCTCCGGTGTTGCCGTTGGTTGGCTAGTCCTATGCTTACTTGCTTTTCTCTTGTGTCTGTTTCTTTCTCTGCTTGCCTCTCTCGTGATCGCGGGCTCCCGAGGGTTTTTATAGACCAACCCCCGGGGGTACAATGGTAATGTTACAAGTCGGTGGGTCCGTATTGTCGGTGTCCGGGGACCCGGGCTGGATCCCGCTGAGGGCTTGTGGTTCGTCGGGTTCCCCTAGGTGCGGGGCCCCACGGGCCTAGGGGAACAGTGGGTCGTCTTGTCGATCGTCAGGGCGTGGCCGAGTCGAGTCGTGTACAATGGCTCTCCGTCAGGCCGCCGCTTGTTGCCGTCAGCGGTGAGGGCGGGAGCACTGTTGCCACGCCAGCCCTGGTCAGCGGGTAGGTGAGGGGCACTGTTGCCACGCTCCGGCTGACCACGGGCATGGACGGAAGCACTGTTGTCTTGGTCACCGGTGATTGAAGTCTCGTCCCATCATACGGCCTGGATGGGACGGGAGCTGGCCCATGGTTGGGTTGCCGTGCACACCACGGGTGGGGTCGGCTTGTTGGGGAAGCCTTGGTTGCTCCGGGTTGAGTCGTCTTGCACCAGTTGTTGTGGCCGGGTCGACGTACCTTGCCGAGTCGAAGAGTTTGGCCGGGTTGCGGGCCTTGCCGGGTCGAGCGACCCGGCCAGGCGCGTGCCGGCTTGAGGGGCGATGCGGGCCCCGCCATTTTCGAAAAGGATCCGGGTTCCGTTGCCTGCCCGGGGTTCATCCCCCCGACAGTAGTCCCCGAAGTTGTGAAGGTCTGCCGTCTTCGAATGAGTGGGCCTTCGCAGTTTCCCCCTTGAGCAAGGCGAATTTTGCGAGCGCCGGGTCCGGCAACACCCACTGTGTGCCGGTTTTCTCGGAAACCGGATCGCAGCATCCCGGCCGTGGCGGGAATCGAGGAGTCTGTCGAATCTTGAGGCAATCCCTCGGGCTTCGCGCAGACGCCACGTGGTGCCCGGAAGTCGAAGGGGCCTGACAGGTCACTCGCATGACAGGAACCGAGCGACGGGTTGGGCGCTGGTTGACGAAGACCTGGCAAGTACTTTGGCGGCTGCAAATGAGAACCGAGCTAAAAGTTGGCTGTTCAACCTCCTGTGGCCTTTATCGCATGAACATTTTACCCTTTTGGCGGTAACGATGTGGGCGATCTGGACGTCTCGAAGAAAGGCAATACATGAAGCAATATTTCAGATTCCACACGCAATCAAAAGCTTCATTACACGCTACATGCAAGACCTTGAGGCAGTCAGGAAGCCACCGAAGCAAATACGTGTGGCGGTGGGAGCAACACCAAGGGCTGTCAGACCAAAAGCACCACTGGCAAACTATGCAAAGATACATGTAGATGCTGGAGTTCGGCCAGGCAGAGGAGGATCAGCTGTTGCGGTCTGCAGAGATAGCCAAGGAGTTTTTCTAGGAAGCTCAGCTATGGTAATAGCGGGGGTAAGTGATCCGGCAACTTTGGAATCCATAGCATGCCGAGAAGCTGTCGCATTGGCGGAAGATCTTAACCAAAATCATTATATTGTGGCATTGGACTGCAAACAGGTGATAGATGACATTGCTAAAGGTTGTCATGGAGTTTATGGAGTTATTATCAGAGAGATTAGATTAAGATCACCTCCCACATGTAAATTTACTTTTGAAAGGCGTGAGGCAAATATTGAAGCTCATAAGCTAGCTAAACATCCACTGTCCTTATTGCCAGGGCGTCATGTGTGGTTAGACCAGCCACATGACCAAAATTGTATCCCACATTCGGTGGACTTTGATTAATAAAAGGTCTTCCCCCCAAAAAAAGGTGAAAAACTACTAGCCAGGACATTACCATAAAAGAATAGATTAGCTCCCAGCGTGATTAACGCGTTATTGGAGGCTGCCGGCCGCCGCCGCTGCTTCTTGCTCACTAGTCCTGATTAGACTAGGCGACATCGGCTTTGCGTTGGAAAATTCTTTCGTACTGCACCCCAATTCTTCGATGATCAAGTCAAATAGTCAAGGTTTAGCACTAGTGAGTATTATTTATTAATCTCTCAACCCTCATCTTATATACAGCCAATTGTACACCCTATCATCTTTGAGTCTGTGATTTACTATACTATTGATTCATATGTATGGTAACCGTGTGGGCGTCTCTGATCGGAGACCATGTAGGCGCATCAAGATGGTAGCAGATATCGATCCCATTCAGAGGCAGGTGAGATGGCACATCTAGACCAGATCAAAATCGATCGCACCCAGAATTGGCGACGGGCGACACGGCGATAGGCGGGGCAACGAGCCTGCCGCTTCCGGTTAACTTCATCTGATCGACATGTTCCTCTCGCCAAAACAGGTAGCCTGCTGCCATTGGCTTGTCCTCTTGATTAACTTCGGCTCCTACAGTCCTACTCCTAATTTATAAATCCTAATTAACTTTTGACAAGAATTGTTACATTGTTTCACAAAAAAAAGGATGGTTACACTGTTAGAGATCAGTTCTTGCCTCCTTGGTTGAAGAGCATAGTATAGCAGTTCAACTGGACAGGGCACGAGACTAGGTGAGTTAGACATTATATCATATACGTTATAAATGCTCGTTAGTTCATTTTTACTAGTGAAATAGGGCCCCACTTTTCTGTTTCGCACAGGGCCCCGGATTTTGCTGGCACGGCCCTGCTGCCAGCTGCAACACATACCTGTGGGAGATCCTCAAGAAACAAGGTGACAGCTCATATTTTGGGAGCTTATTGAGAAACAGGGCCTTGCTGTTGGCCGGTTTGATGAAGCCTCTGGTCGACTATCTGCAGTGCATGCAGCAGGTCTCGTAAGTAGGCCCTCAGCTTTGCTCATGCAACTCTAGAATTTTTGCAAAAGAAAATTGCGAACTTCCAAAATTTCAAAAGCCAGGAGCTAAACCCTGTGAAAGTGAATTCGGGTGCGATGAGCGAAGGGAAGAAGCGCGGCGCGTTGGAGGCTGGAGAAGTGGAGACCATACATACTTGCAGTTGCAGGAGTAGGGATTGCAACGGCAGCCAGGGGGGTGGCACCTGCCACGATTCGAATGTCTTGTTAAACGGTCGAAACGGCGGCCGCGGTTCCCGTTTCAGCTCCAACCCTCCGATTTGTTAAGGGTTAGTGATCTAATTAACCTTGTTAAACTCTATCCCATCAAAGTCGTTGTAGTATAGTGGTAAGTATTCCCGCCTGTCACGCGGGTGACCCGGGTTCGATCCCCGGCAACGGCGTTTCTTAATTTTTTCTCATTTCTTTGCACTTCGTAAATTTTTCTCGTTCGCCAAGTATTCATGAATCCGTCAGAACTCCACCCAGATGCATAGCAAATACAGGTGATGAGAAAATACCGACCAGCATCTTCGCCAAAACCATGGTATTTAGCATCCAAAATCCTATCAAATTCTATCTCTACATGTTCCCTGACTGAACATAAGCATCATGTTATTCAGTTATAAACATGTCAATGAGCATTTGTGCTTTCTTGCTGTGATCATGTACCGATGCCTAGGTGAACTGAATTGTTTGTGCTTTCTTGCGGTAACTGAATCCCATGTTCCAGTGCTTTACAGCTTTTCGATATATATATATATATTAGTGGTAATGCAACCTCTTTGCACACTCAGCCTGATCCTGGCTCCTAACTGCAACTCAACTACTTCATCTTCTGACGGTTGATCCAACCTATGTTTTGGTGTTGGTCTTTTCATCTAGCCTTGTATATTACCTCAAGCAGGATAATATTGTAAGTTACCAACATAATTTGACCAAGGAACTAGTTAGTACAGGTTCTTGCTGTCAGTTATAACATAGTACCAAGATAATGTTCTTACTGTCCTGCATCTTGGGAGGAAGGACCAGGACATAGTCAGTTTGGAGACATTCATCTGCTCAATTTACACCACCAAAATTCATCTAAAACTGTTGACGGAGCTCCGCATGGAAGAGATGATAAATCATACTCCACCTATAGTAACTAGTGTTAGAAAATCCTGGCACGCATTGATACCAGCTTGGGTTTTGTGGCCAGGCTCACAGAAGCCTGAAAGTTTCAAGAGGCAAACTGGATCAGCATGCTGAAATTGTGGGGGAAGTTACCACTGGAAATTTTCAGGAAAGGACTAAATCACAGTAACGAATGACCTCCTAGTATCAGCGAGTGTTGACATGTGCAGCAATAAATCAGAGCCAACGCTAAACAATGGTTAACAGTACAGCTGACCACAAGCGAAATCAAGGAACAAGATGAGCAAGACCCATTGGCAGAAACCGAGATGCATGCATTGTGGTGAACTACGGCAATAAGATCGGAATCTTATTCATAGTAAGGAATTGCATGATCTACAGATCACTCTCAGTGTCGGAACTGTAGACCCAAAACATAGTGTACAAGCGGTAAAATTTCTACAAATAATTGCAAATTTGTAACTGTCACAAATAGGTGGTCTGAATTAATCACTATTCTCGTTTAGCTTTACAAGTTCCATATAAAAAATCGGCTGGAAAATAATTGCAAATTTGTTAATTGTCACAAATAGGTGGTCTAAATTGGAGTTAATCACTATTCTTGTTTAGCTTTACAGGTTCCATATAAAAATAATAGGCTGGAAGTCTAGAACCATTGAATATGAATTACATTATACTCCCTCTGTCCCAAAATAAGTGTCTCAACTTTGTACTAACTTTAGTACAAAGTTGTGGTAAGGTTAGGACACTTATTTTGAGACGGAGGGAGTAGAAACTAATTTGCATATTCAAGAACTAGAAGATTGCAGTACACAATTCAGAATGCTAGGTAGTGGACAAGAAAAAACTGTGAGATGCAATCTGGACAACAAAAAGAGGAAGATTCTTGAGAAATGGATTCAGTTGGAGACAATCACGATAAGCAGTCTAATCACTAATATAAGATTGGCCAAGGACTGGTAAACCAAAGCAACAATAAAGATTAAAGAATGCAATAGGGTGCATGAAACATGATGATTGCTGATGAACTTGTATGGTATTGCTTAACCATCTTAACTATACCTCAACTGATCAAAAGAAATAAAAGAAAATGAATTGTGTCGACTAACACAAGGTGACTCCATAACTTCTGTTGCTTAAGTACTCCCTCCGTCCCAAAATTCTTGTCTTAGATTTGTCTAAATATGGATGTATCATGTCACATTTTAGTATTAGATACATCTGTATCTAGACAAATCTAAGACAAGAATTTTGAGACAGAGGGAGTATATATTACTGCAGAAAAGATAACCATATTGACAGGCAAATGGAGGAGCAATGCACCCAGTTTACAAATACATTTGAACATGGTTTTGGGGAACATGCATATAGTTGCAGGAAATAAATACTCCCTTCGCTCCTAAATATATGTCTTTTATGAGATCCTAATATGGACTACATACGGAGCAAAATGAGTGAATTTACAGTCTAAAATATATCTATATACATTTGTATGTAGTCCATATAGAAATCTCTAAAAAGACTTATATTTAGGAACAGATGGAGTACAAGGAAAAAGTGCAAAGGCAGATAGTCCCAAGCATAGATAACTTGTTCTCATGTTCACATATTCGCTCCACGAGAGACTAACAAGTGACCACAGCATAACTAGTACATGAAAGCAAATAGATCGAAGTGACTACTGACTAGGTATAACCAGAATAGTAAAATAACATTGCTCAAAGCCACAAAGGTATGGACCAGAACATCAAAATACAAAATACATAGAAGATCTGACCCATATTTAGCATGTGAACTCTGTAATCATGGAGCTGCTTTGGGTAACCATTCCTTGTAAGTGGGAATATAAGGATCGCACCGGAGAGTGAAGTAACTCTCAAAACTGAAGATAACATGAAATTTCCTCTTTTCCATGTTCGGGTCTCTGATGAGAAGATCTGCACTCCGGCGTCGTGACCATCCTCCAGATCCTGCAAGAGCAGGAACACGGCGAAGCGGGAGGGAGCAGCCGGTGAGGATGTCACGGAGAGAGAGAGGAGAGTGATGATTTTGAGCAAGAGATCGAGGCGCGAGTAGACGAGGAGGACTGGATCTGGATGGTTTGACCAAATCGATCGATCACGCTACATGGTATGGTACACAAGCGAAACCATCCATCCCAATCCATCGATCAATGTTTGTGGTTTCGCTTCCCGATCCTTGATATGATATACGTACGTAAGCGCCAACGCCAACGCCAACGCCACGGACTCGTCGTATTCCTTTCTTCATCACCCATACACACGTACAGTCAAGTCATGAATTGAATTAATAAAAAAGAAAAAAAGAAAAAAGTCAAGTCAAGTCACGTACGTCGTATTCCTTTCTTCACCCGTACACATGTACAGTACAGTCAAGTCACGCCGCCGTCCCCACACCTCCATTCCTTTTTTTTTGCGAGCTCACACCTCCATTCCATTCCATCCCATTCCATCCATCTCAATTCGGACGGACCGGAGCAGGAGGAACGCAAGTTTTTGGCGTCCCGTACATCCCCACACCTCCATCCCATTCCATCCCATCTCATCTCTACTCTCTACCTATATAATACTAGTAGAATGCCCGTGCGTTGCTACGGGCCTTTTAATATTAATCTAATCCTACGTAAATTTAAGGTGCGGAGGAGACGTATCAGACAACGCCCATCACATTCAAAAAAAACTGCCGAGGTAAATTTACATTGCACATTTACGTCAATTGGTCAACATGCTTGCCTTGACTCCAGGAATGCCTCCGGCTGATGGAGGTAGCCAGGTAGGGTTACACTAATAGAAATATTTTGTTTAGAAATCGATAGAAACTTTATGAAAAATAACGCCTAGCTTGGAGCCTTGGACTTGCAAAGCCAGAGACGTGGTTTACGTCCATGGGCGAGGAAGGGAATCGTAGGAAAAATTAGATATGCTTATGTTACTATTTCAGGTCCGCCCAATACATAGTGTTCCTGATATTTTGGGTATTTTACGCCAAGTCTCTTACTAAACACAACAGGCCTCTCGCAATCTAAGAGGCTTCTTTGGTTTTGGGTGGTTCAACAAGAGGTATTGCTTCAACATGCTGTTTCTCAGTCGAAGCTCTCTTCTTCGACTGTCCTAGATAGGTGCAAGAATATGTTGAGAGATAAGAATAAATGTTAGTAGTAAATAGGACAAAATCGTAGTTAATTCAACAAGTTTCTTGGCAGAATTTCAGATCACAAAAAGGGGAAATTCATGTTGTGTGATTACAGCGGCAGTACACATAGGAGTGACTCCATTCTGAAGCAACTGCCCAATACGGGGGCAAGATGTGAAGTGACATCAATATACTTGCAAACATAAGACAAAGCACATACTTCATATCTTTGCTATGGGGTAGAGCTTCAGCTCCGATCCCTAAGTTAATATTCGCATCTTCTCAGTAACAATGTAGTTATGCCCAACTTCTGGTCACACAAGGATCATGGACTGATTACAAGTCACGATTACATGAGCACAAGAGCAAGCATAAACATGCCAAAAGACAGAATATGCGCTGACTGAATAGCCTGCACGGAAGGCATTAGCACTACACTAATGTCCCTAAAATCTACACACCAAAAATGTAGCAAAAATCCTGACAATTAGAATATATTGTAAAACAGAATGCCAAAGACAGTTCAGTATATATTACCAATGCAACTCTGTTATCAACAAAATGAGCTGACTAATTTAACTGGGCAAAAATGGATTTGATTGTGGTAACCAGTTAGAACACAAGGTAACAGTGTCTCACGTGCTTGAGGCCGGTGCGGGGCACGTTGGACCTAGCGAAGGATCGGTGCAATTTATGCGGCCATATCTATCTACAAGGAAGAACGGCGAGATAGTCATCGAAGAAGCATTAGAGCAACAAAAGTCCTCCTGAACCTTTGATTCTGTGGAGGGCAGGTAAAAGTAAAATTTTGTTCCAAAATTATTTGATAATCAATTAAGTTCGAATGTGAAATTTGAGATTACAACAGTACAAAAAATAACTATGAAATGATGAGGATCATCTCCCTTCAGAAATGTCATCAATTAAGAATGCTAAAAAGATCATCGCAAATACAGATACATAAGTGCATGACACTTGGTCTAGCCTACCTGAAGGCCTTATCTCTGCTGTAAAGAGATGATTGTAGGGGCACTTATACAAAGATAATGTCTTCTCCTCAAAGTGCACGGCCAACACGGAATCCGCTGCCTTCAGTCTGTCCTAATTTTGCCATGCACCCCATGTCTGATTATCCACAAGAGCTCTGACAAACAACGAACCAGCTGGACCATGAAACAGAAGGACAATAAATTTACGAGGAAGGTAATTTTCTGTTATTGGCAAAACATTTGATATTGATTAAACCAACACCAACCACTACTTTCTCGCGTATCTATTGCCAAAATCGCAGCTTCTCTTATAGATCATAAGTGTGGTGACTGAACCCCACTTACCGTAGTATAAAATCCGTTGCAGCCACCTACTCCACATGTGTGTGTGTGTGTGTCGCTATCTCTAAATCGAATAAACCTCCAATGTATGCAATTCATGAGCACAAAACAGAAATTATAGTTCAGTAACTCTAGAAATTAATCAAATTGAGGGATCCTAATCATAATTTTTTACATACATATGGATCACACAGATTAGGAAATTTCTGAAGTTACAGAGGACTAAAAAATGAATCGGGAGGAGAGAAATCATGACTCACCTCACCCAACAACAAGGTGGAAACTGCAACCCAAGAAAAAGATGCCCTTCCCTCTCTCGGTGAAGAGCATGCATGCCTTAATGAGGTGCTGACGTCAATCTCCTTCCTTCCTTGGATGTGCTATCTAAGTACAAATTCCAGAAAAAAAATACAAATCATCCAAAGGAGATTACTTTCCAGTAGTCAGGGGCCGCAAAATGCAGCCATGACACACCTATTATACATGTGCATCCACCTTTAAGAGTGACTAATCAGTAATCACTAAAAGGGAGTAGGAAATAAACAAAATACTCATATTACTGTTAAGAGATGAATAAAACATATCATTTTTAGGCTTTTGCAACCAGTGGCAAGAAACAAATACATGTGCATCCTACTGCTGATTCCTCACAAAAATAACCTACTTGATCAACACTAGTACAAAAATAAATATTATATAAACGAACTAATCTTGAAAAACGGTAGTTGGATTAAGAAGCAATTAATTTGAAGAGCCCAAGAATATTTGTGGAGATGGAAAAATGACTCCTCGTTGGCGTTCCAGCAAATAGGCTGTGAGCAACTCAGTCTGCTACGTAATAAAATAAATTATGGAGCTAACCAACGTGCAAGATTGATTTCTACAAAACAGATTCACTTATATGCAATGGCATATGCGTGGTGGCAGGGTTATCTCACCACGGAAAAGGATTCTGAATCCCATCTGGCCGCAGAGTCCACACACCACAGCTCACTGCAACGGCTATCTCAGCGCCTGCCTTGAAGACACGAAGCAGTGTCGCTTGGAGCGGCCGGCATGGAGTTGACGAGCACGTGCTCGGAGGCTTGTTCTCCTCTCCGGGATCAGTCTGGACAAGGAGTAGTGTGAACCTCAGAGGAAGATCCCATTGTTGGTCGGGCTCAGGGAGCTTTCCGAGGAGCGGAAGTAATGGAGCAGCAGCTATAATGATTGGTCCTCACCATCCACCACCTCTTCATCTGACTTTCCGGGTGGGGCGAGATCGTGGTACGACGGTGGCCGAGGCTGAACGCCACGAAGCCTACCTTCCAACCACCATGTGGTCGCGCCCACCCGCCGTCGCTCACTGGTCTGCCGTGAACAACTGCCTTCCACACGTACAAGCCAGCAGCAGCCAACCAGTTGCCGTCGAAACCGCCGCTCACCATGCATGATTAGAATAGGAAAGGAAGAGACGGGGGAGTGGGCTAAAAGAAAAGGAAAATTACTTCGGTGCCAAAAGAAAAATTACCTCGATGCCTTTGCTGTGGAGTAACAATGTGACGTGCTGGTGCGATCGGTATAATCTCACACAAAATCTTACTTGAAAACAACATCTCTGGTAAAATCTCCACATCATTGACCTCATTGGGTTTCAAGTATATCTTTCTCTCCTGGCATATACTCTGTATTAAATTAAGATGAATGAGCATCAACCACTCTAGTCTCAAGTAAAAGAATGAAACATTACTTCTGAAAGAACTACAACAGAATGGTTTGCAGGAGCTTACTTCAAAACAACATCTCTGGTATAATCTCCACTGAGAATAGACATCTATTGAGTTTCCTTGAGGACCCCTAGCAAGAATCAATGCAAGATTGTTGGCCACTAAAAAATTAGGTACGCAACATTCAAGTAGAGACCGAAAAGTATCAAAACACCTAGCAGAAGTCATGCAACCTTCAACCATGATTAAGGAACACCCTTCACTAAGACCGCATATAATAGACTAAAATTATTGATAATAGGTAGGTCTTACCATAAGCGATCTGCTGTCAAATGTTTTGCACTCTTATGTTGTCAATTATGAAGATAAAACGTCTCTAAACAGTCATTCCTACAAAATGCACCAAGTGGCATTACAAAGAGCACTGCAAGTGATGCTCCAACGGGTAGCCAATGGATAAACCTACACCTGCGAGGGCACCTTGGGTGCTAGCTAGTCTTGCTTCAGAAAAGGTATTGGTTTCAAGAATCGAGTGAATGGATCGTACAAGGCCGAGAGCATTTTCTTTGCCGCGGCATCTGAAATAAAATGTGGGATAAGAAAATTCAATCAGACAGCGTAAGAACTGTAAAAACACAACATCTCTCAGTTCTGCACAGATCAATGCTTTATATATCTAAGTGGTTAGTTATGTTTCTGACAAAATTTCAGATTCAACTAAAGCAAGTACAAGACATATAACTGCATTTGATCCAATTATCAAATTCAGTCATATTTTCTAAAATATGAAGAGTTGCAAAAGTGTGAGCCGTTGAGGCAGCTGATAGATTATATGATTCGATATACGATAAATTTCGTGAATTTTTGTATGAATCACCGTGATTCTACTTACCATTCTATTAGTAATGTGATTTCCCTGATCCGTTGAATTCACACCTCATGCAGACATTAGGGTCTAGGAACGTGTAGAAACGAAATCCCAGAACAACAGTACAATCATGTGCCTTTTAATTCCTACAACTATCTGATTTGCAACAGAATAGTTTCTCCTCAGATCACACAACTGCTGCATAATAAGAGAACCAAATTTATCAATCTTCAAGTCGATGACCTAAAGCAAATTAGTGGCAGCAGTGTCAAGGAGTTTTGATCAAGGAATATATGTCTATATACTTGAAGCAAAAAAAAAACACAAATATATCCAGTATAAGGAGTTTAGCTATCACCTCATTAATTTGACCTCGACTTCTTTGGTGCTATAGCACATGTTTTCGCCAACAAGTGTTGTGAGGTGAATGTATTGAGATCAAGTAGTTTTAGTCCCATGGATAACTGTTAATGGCCAACAATCTGGTGCAAAAAACAACTCAACAAAATGTTCAGATCATACTTTTATATAGAAATTATTAAGAGGGCTATTACTATGTACTACCTGTGTATTGTGAAAAAAAATGTTCAGATCATTTTATCTTTAAGGCTACTGTAATCTGCAATACACTCTGATAGTTTTGAATATAGTTCAGGTAGGCATAAGGCCCGCCGTAGTTCCTTGTCAAGAAAAAAAGTGTGTTGGCAATGGAATCTTATCAAAATTGTAAAGTAAAACACACACCACTGAAGAAATCAATCTTTAAGAAAGAAAAAAATAGTACCTTAGTCAATACAACTATCACTGAAAAGTAGTTCCCAAGTATAAGTGATGGCCAGGCCTCATTTATTTACAACGGGCCATCATATTGACAAGTAGCGGAAAATATAAATCAAGTCGCTGCCGACTCTATATGGAGAAAATATCAGATATAGCCTGCTCTTATGGATTTGGAGTATCCCATATTAAGTGCAAGCGCCATTTGTTGAAGGACACTTTGCAGAACAGAAGATTTCAATACTATGGAAATATTGTATTGCATAACTGACCATCTAATTATTCGGAAATCTATAATTCTAGAAGCACAATAAATTCAAGAATATTAACACTGTGCCGAAAGCTGAAAACTTTTGTTGACCAATGACCACCAACTTATTTTCAGAAAATTGTGCCACAAGCAGTATATGCAAATACAAAGGTAGTTTTTCGACCTGCTATGTGCATGGCACACAAGTTCATACCATTTTACTAAGCTGACAATGTTCACATAGTTCAGGCATCAAGACTGAATGGTAAAGTAACTGAACAAACACAAACTGAAAGGCTTCACAAAGTTCTATTATCAGTTTTGAACAAGAAATGATAGACAAAGAAGCTTGGAGCCTTTTGAGCCGACTAAAATTACTTAAATAATTTACCATAAGGTCCATAAGAACTTGAAATCAGATAAATGTGGATTTGTTTTTTTAGATGGCAGATGTGAAATTTAGTGGGAAAGAGAACACTTGGTGATAAACCAAATCTTGTACATGTGAGGCCAGACACATCAGTTTCTGTAACATATCCCAACTATCTAGATTATCATACTACAAGCATTTCACAAATTGTTAAACAACCATACAAAGGAACAGATATATGCCCCCGCACACGGTACACTCCCCTTGAGAAAACTATAAAAGGGTCTTTCTGTCCTATGTGTTGACTCGCTTAAACTAATCAGCATTAGATGAAAATTAGATGAACTGCAAGTAATGAAGCTAATTGCTTCAGAATTCAACTATGCGATGTGTGGTTGGATTACACATATTGTACCTTGTGGATATGTCAAGCGAATCAGAGGTAGAGCGGGATGGACGACCACATGTTCATCGATGAGACACGGCGCCCTAATCGTCAAGGACACGCTGCAAATTTGGAGCACCAGCGGGGCTTGCGGCCTCCACGCGATTCCGGCGACTACGCTCTTGCCGACAGGGGCTTGCGTCGTCCATGCGGTTCCGGCGAAGAGCTCGTCCTCCACCACCTGCCTCCTTCATCTACCTGCCAGCATCATCCTGCTCCCGGGCCTCCCCTCCATGGACACAACGCACGGAGCTGCGTCATTGGCACATCACTCCTCTCCTTGGCACCACCTCTTCTTCCACACTCGATCCATAACGACGATGCATTGTATTTGGCTGGGGCAAGCTAGAAGGCGTGGTGCGCGCCCGGATGGGAAGCTAGCTCGTCAGGGATGTAGGGTTCGTGGAGCAGAGGAATGGGTGGACAAGTGGATTCCTCCGTCACGGACTCAGTCACATCGTAGACACGATCTGCAGAACAACAATCGTCCAGCAGGAACAAGTAAACACCAACAAACATGCATGCCACAATCTGCCGTGATGAGGAAATGGGGCAAAAATCACCTGGTTTTGCTTCGGATTGAGGCGCATCGCCGTGCTCAAAGGCTGCAAACATGGCTGAAGCCCGATCATGGAGTGCGTCGGGAGAGGCCTCCTCTGCTGCCAGGCTTCTCTTCTTGGCTTCCCTCTGCGTCTCCGGATCCGGATTCCCCCTCGTGCGCGGCCTGCCGGCCTTGGGCATCTTCGCACCTTGTGCGCCACCGCCTCCCGCTTCCCTCTCCTTCTCCGGATTCTCCAGGGTCCGGCTTGTAAACAAGAACCTGGTGTGTTGTTGCTTCATATGAACCTGGAGGAGGGAGGAGCAGGGGCGGTGGCATGTGCGCCGGGAGGAGGTCGGGAGTGTGTGGGAGGGGCGCGCCGGGATCCAGGGAGGTTGGGGGTCGGGCACAGAGTGTCGAGCACATGGAGAGGGATGCTTGTTACCTCGGCAGGCAGCACCTCTCCCAGGAGATCTCCAAGCGACGAAATCCCCCTCATAACAGGCGCAAGGTCGGTCAACATCAAACACCTCGTTGTGTGTATGCGAAATTCAGATAGCAGCAACAATACCAAAATTCAGCTAGTAGGAGGAGAGCAATGGTGCAGCACCACATCATCGCTATCTCTCTCGTTCTACAATTCACAGCCAATTATAGCCCGTTCCTGTCTTCTCGGCCCCCATCTTCTCCCCGACGACCCCATCAATGATGATCCCGACACCCCTGCTTCTTTCCCATAGTCACTTACCATAGCTATCATATGGTGCCGGCGGCGTGCGCCGTTGCTGCAGAGCGTGACCCGACAGGCACGAGTGGACGATGAGTTGATGATAGCAATGTGCTTCAATATATTTTTGTTTGTTACCTACACAAGTTTGAGACCTGTTAAAGTACAATCGCCCTTAGTACTATAATTTAAGCAGGATTAAAGGATGAGTGTAAGAAATCATATATGGATCAGTGGTAGTACAAGAATCACATAAACAAGTATGCATGGATGAAAATTGTAACATAAGTAGCTTACCATGTCCCTGAGGCCCAACATCATGTTGTCATCAGAAGTACTTACTGGAACAATCCTCGAGGCCAACAAATTCCTAGGGACGACACGGTTCACCTGAAGCTCTATCTTCTTTCTTATCAGCTGCAACACAGCCAAGATGATCTCGTTTGCTACTGAAACATATATCTTAATTAAGAAGACCCAAAAAAATTGTAGAAAAATAGGAACAGGAGAAGCAACACACACATCTTTCCGTTGGGCAGCCTCACATGACCGACAGTTGATATACGTATCAGGATGTGGAACTCCCAAAAGTGCATTATTTAGAAATCACAACACTCCTAAAAAAATCACAACACGTTAGATCATCCATGGTTTGTACAAACTCCCAAAACATAGATGCATCGTCTATAACCAGGCCAAAAACACAAATACCATCCACGGTTGGCCGGAACAGATCGTTGCACACATGCTGGAGGAGAGCAGAACATAGCACGCACCACGCTGTCCACACCACACACGCACAAGCAGAACACGACACACACACAGATCAGCCACAGCACATGGCGCGCCCTCTGCCTTTAGTCGCCGGCTCGCGGGTACCCTCAATCACAAACCTGCACGCGCCTCCGACGACCGGGCTCTAGTACACGCCCTCCTCAACGCCTGACTGTCGCATTCACCATCTCCAAAGCAGCCGGCGGTAGAGGCGGCGGGCGACCCAGAGCAGCGCGGTCGCCTCGGCCTCCGCGAGCGCGAGAAGGCCGAGGAGGAAGCCCGCCAGGAACCCTGCGGCAGCCATCCCGGGCTGAGCTCCCGACGGCGAAGGAGACTACGGCGGGGGGTAGGGAGGTGGGCACGGTTAGGGTTTGGAGGGAGAGGAGAGGGGTGAGGCGGGAGGAGCAAGACGGCGGAGGCGACGGAGAAGGATTCTGCAGCGGCGGCGACGACGGCGGCGGCGGCGATGGCGGATTCTGCAGCGGCAGCGGCAGCGGCGTTCACACCCGAGGAAATAGATCGAGAGAGGGATCGAGGCCAGAAAAAAAAATGGTACGGACGAAAAAAGACCGGTGAAAGTGACAGAGGTGGGAGGACGACAAAAATAATACGCATGTGGAAGGATGACAAAAATAAACCAGCGAAAATAAACCGCGCAGACAATTCATCAACTGCTCCATTAGAAGTAGAGATTAAAGAAAAAATTGTTTCTCCAATTTTTTTTGGTTTATACGATGGGACCCAGATTAACTTTTGTCCGTCGGACCAATCGTTTGTTCGTCCTGATTTGTTTCGGCCAAAAAAAAACGCACGACAGACAGAGACGAGCCGCGACGGGCCAGCCCACTAGCGGATGCTGTACCAACAGCTCGCCCCACTGAAAAAAGTCCACGAAAAAAATTAAGGTCCACGAGGACTCGAGCCCAGGCGCTCGCGCTCGACGCATCAAAGTGAAGGCCACTCGACTAAACGTAACACTATGGTTAAATTGCAGCGCGACGTCCTAAATTAGCAAACAGCCGCGCCAGATACTAAGAGCAAAAGAAAAACATTTTTTTTCTTCGAAAAAGTAGATCTATTTTATAATATTTTAGGAAATTTCTAAACAAAAATTATAAACTCGGACATATTTTTCACAAAGAACAATACTTCTCTTTTTTTTTAAACCTGAACATTTTTTAAAACACAAATATTTTTGGAAAACTAGGAGGTACTATAGCGAATGTTTTCCCGAATTTGAGAACATTTTCTAAAAAGACAAATATTTTTTGAAATATGATTTTGAAAACTGGGAAGTATTGTTTCTAACATTTTTTAATTTGTACTTACTAATAAAGCAAGGTGCGGTTCCTGAATTTTCGGTCCATCGCATAGGATTTTTCATCCATCTCGCACAAGAGCCACATGCAAGTGAACGAAAAAACGCCTTTTATTCCCAAGTGAAAGAAAAACGCTTAGCTTTTTCTATTCCTCGGTGTGTTTGTTTTTATGAATGTCTCAGGTGCCTTGCTTGGCCTCAATCTTCGCTGTGGCCCAGCGAAGCCGGCCCAAGGCAGGCAAGGAAAAAATATTAGTTCCTGTTTAGAATCAAACTGGCGACCTCCTTCCTCGTCCAGGTAAATTCATCGCAACCGATTGAGCTAGATCAATGTTCGTGTTTAGGTGAAGGTTGCTTTGTCCAACGACCCAGAACTTTGTCCAACGCCGGCGTCCGTGCAGACAGTGGCGAATGCAGAAATAATTTTCAGGTGTGGCCGAGCTTATGAAGGAGAAAAGCATGTAAAATGCAACTGACCAAAAACTGCCTAGAATATTAGATATATAAATACTTTGTGTTTCGCAAATACAACTAAAACCCAAATTTAAGTACCATATTCTATTATCCTGCGTGTACTCGTGCTCTGTTCGGCGGAGTTTTACATCATCCCCACCAGCTACGTACTTGTAGTACCAGGTCCATGTCCAGCACGTAGGTGTACTAGTACCTTTGGTTGAAATTTAGGTGTGGCAGCTGTCAGGCCTTGCCAGATAGCTGGCTCCGCCACTGCGTGCAGAGCCAGAGCCAGAGCCCGAGCCGTACGTCCGTCGACTTGAATTTGATGCTCGCCGTCCAAATCTCGGCCTTCTTCAAAACTCAATTTTTTTGCTCATCTCTCAAATTCCGCCCGCCCGGAACTCACTCGCCGGACCTGACCAGTACGTCCATTTGCTGCGCCCACAAACCGGCCTCAAAACTCAATTCTTTTGAGCTTTGACCAACAAAACTGAGGAGCAAGCCGTCCATACTTTGACCGGAATCCTCACCCCATCTCCCGTCCTCCTCTTCTCGAGCTCCCTGCCATCCGCCTACACCTCCCAGTTCCTCTTCGATCTCCCTCCAACATGGCATTGGCATGCATGCCGGTTACGCTCCGTCGATTCCGACCAAAGCACCGCCCCCGATTCCCATTCCGAGCGAGCACCTCAATTTCACCGCGGGCGGACGGAGCCGAAAAGGAAAAGCCCGAGCCGTCCATCGACTTGAATTTGATGCTCGCCGCCGTCCATGTCAACGACCTTCCTTCACACGTTACGTTCATTCCTTCCTTACTCTGCGCTCCCGTCGTTCGATTGCATGCATGGCGCCGGACACGAGTCGCAGCCGTCCTCCTCTCCTCCCCTTTCTCCCGTTCCTCCACGAGGCGCCTTCTGCATGCATGCATGCGACATCTTGTTTCTTCCACGCCCACAACAAAAATGAACCCTTGCCTACGTGCAATTTTCTTTTTTCTCTTATTACATGAACAAATTGCTACTTGAATGTCCTTGGTGTGACATATTTCCTATAAACAAGGTTATTTCTAGTTCCTCATGCAACAAACACTGTGCCTTTCTAATTTTGATTGAAGTCGTATTAACACATTACTTGACACGCGTAGCCGGTAGTTGAACAGCATGACGGGGTGTCCTTGTGGGCAACTTTGTTGGTGTTGTGGCATTACTGACTCAACATGCGACCGAGAGGAGAATGACACAAAGAGGCACTTAGCCGAGCAAGGTAGCCACTGGTTAGAGCCTTGGTTTATACTTCCTCTGTGCCGTAATATTTGTCGCTGGAGCAGCTCAACTTCAGCGACAAGTATTACGGTACAGATGGAGTAGTATACAACGATAGGAAAGAGAACTCAGCTACTTTGAAACGGAAACAACAATGGTTATCAGCATAACTAATCAACATGGTAAAAATCCCACTCTCATTTATGTAAATGATTTTTTTATTGATTAGAAATTGAAACATCGTCGAGCTTGTCATTGGAATGTTTTATCTTCTTATATGATTAGCCAGTCGTGCACAAGTCATGTTCAAATTTGGCATTTTGGATTGTAGGGCCATTACCGCCATTAGTGAATGACTAAATAAAGAAAAGAAACCGCCCAGAGGGGTTATGATTTATATTGAGTTCTCCTTACTTGTCCAAACATATTTTAAATATATTATTTCAACTACCCCACACGATCATTTTGAATTTCCAAGAATCACATTTATAAATTGTTCAATGTGAGAGCTATTATTTTATGCACAATATGATCATATATATATCGACACATGTTGCAACCAACTGGGTTGATTTCTCGGCGGAAAAGAACCTTACCGCGCGTGTCTCTCCTGTCTGATATATATGCAGGAAAAAGGTGGTTCAGTGAACGACATGATGCCATTCACTTAGCTAGGCATGTATTGTCACGGGGCAATGGAAAAATAGTGGACACCGGACCTCGAACACTTAAATAGTGTATCGTCACTAGCCGCTCCGCAGACGGAGGCGGTGTCTGTTTTGCGGGTCAGTATTGAAGATGCCCTAAGCACAACTAAATCTATTTGGTTCTAAATATGTGCCATTCTACTTCCTCCGTTTCTAAATATAAGCCATTTTAGAGATTCCAATACGGACTATATATAGAGCAAAATAAGTGAATATACACTCTAAAAAATGTCTATATATACATCCGCACGTGTTCCGTATTGAAATTTCTAAAAGGGCTTATATTTACAAACGACATAGATAACTAATTAACTCATTGAGGGGTGGGTCCGAGATGATGGAAAATTTTGTATATGCTACAAAAAAGGATTATTTTTCTACATTTATATATTTACATTGGACATGTTTTGTAGATACTCCCTTCGTCAGAGCGTTTTTACACTACACTAACGTCGGAGACGCTTTTATATTATGGAATGGAGGGAGTAGTATATAATTTGCATTTATGTAATTCATTAAGAAACCTACCTGTATCTGGACGGAAAAAACATGGAAGGTTTTTTTAGTTTGATATTTGAGTAAGAAAACTAATTAGTCCATGGACGGGTGCTGTAAAAGAACTCATCGGGCGGGCAGTCTCAGTCACGTCCGAGTTGCTGTGGATGGCAAGATATTTGGTAGTTTCATTTATTAGGGACAGAGAGCGAACTGGACGCCGTCAGATCTAGCATGCGGCTAGGATCTGGTAGACAGGTCATCAATCCACGAGATGAAGAATTTGACCAATCAGAATCTTGAAAACAGGCCGGTCCTCTCTCGCCCCGAAATGGTTCCCGCGGTTCGTCCTCGCTCACTAAACCAAATATTCCAAATATCTCCCGCTCGGGTTCCCTCCCTCCCTCGCACTTCAAACGAAATGAAACAAGGGAGGGAGAGAGAGAGAGAGAAAAAAAAAAGCAGCCAACCCGACATCCAACCAGCCGCCGCTCATCCTCCATTCTCTCTATCCCAGACCCAGAAGCCCAAACCAACCACACTCACCATCGACCTCGCCGCCGACTCCGCGCTCCACCTCCGCCGCGTCCGCCGCCGTTCTCGCCGGCGACCCAGCCCCAGCTCAAACCAGCGGCGCTCACCCGCTCTTCCTCTGTGCCGAATCGATTCCCTCATCCCCCGCAAAGAAGAAGAAGAATTGATTCCCTCACCCAACCAGCCACCGCCCCCACCGGCGACCTCGCCGCCGGCTCTTCCCTCTTCCCCACCGTCGCTGGCCTGCACCCTCTCCTGTACCATAGGCCCGAGACGGAGCTGTTGCGGCCGGATCCGACACGGCCGCAGCCGTCGTCAAGGGATTCAAGCGTGGGGAGAGGAGCCTCCATGTGCCCGTGCGGCGGCCCCTTGGTTCCCTATTCTCCTCTCTGTGCCGCCGAGAGAGGAGCTCTTCGAGGATCCCCTCGCTCTTCTCCACGGCGCTGCTTCCGGATCCGCCAAGGAGGTTCTCGATCTGGTTATGCTCGGGCGACGCCGCCGCCGGAGATGGCCGAGCTCGCGCACCGGGAGAGAAGAGTGACGCTGTCATGCGGTTCCTCGCGTGGAGATGGCTTGCTGTTCCGTGCCGACGCCATGGATGGAGCTCGTCAAGGTCACCTCCCACCTCTTCTTCTCTTGTTCGCACACGAACACGTCACCATGTACCTCCGACGCCGAGGGTGATGCACCGCAGCTCGCGCCGAAGGAGACCCGTCCGGAAGCGCGGTACGCAAGCAATCCGGCGGGCGCTTTTGATCACCCGAAACCCCACGCGCCCGGGAGGGACCCCGTCTGGACGCGCGGCGGCTATGGGCTGCCCTAGGTCGGTTCGCCCGCCCCTAGAGCCTCGAGGATCGCTGCCCTTCAACACGAAGAACGAACGAAGAACGAGAGAGAAAGAACAAGGGAGGGATGTAAAACTAGGGTAAAAAGTAGATTGATTGTTCGATTGTGTGTTGTTATTCAATCGGCCGTCACCCCTTAGGTATATAAGAGGCGGCTGGACTTCCCGTGCAAGGAAAAGGCTTGGATTCACGTCCAAAACCCTAGTCAAATTCGGATTGGTCTTGTCCGAACTTTCCAAAACTGTTCGGTTTAAACTGGCTGCACATTGCGGGTCTTTTTTGTGGTGGTAAACGGTGTCGGATGGAAACGAGTCCAAAAGCAATCTTGACCGTTTCGATGATACGAACAACTTTCATGTTGAACATTTTTTGATCAGAGGTCATCTTGAGGGTCAAATAGCTTGCGCAAAATATCTCTTTACTCGCGCTACCAATCAGACATGGCGTCTGGTGGGGCGCGCCATATTTCGCCTCGTGACACGGCTGCACTCCGATTGCTCTAACTTTTGCATACGAACTCGGATTTGGATGATTTTTATATCAAAATCGATCGTTTCGACGAGACGAAGACAATCGGTGTAGATCATTTTTCCATTTGGGGTCTTCTTGGGGGCTTAATCGGCCAAACTGTACTCTGAATATAAGATCTTAGTACTTTGAGCATAGTTTCGGCCTTCGAGATGAAATCAGACGGCGATGACCCAAACTTCAAAGATGTTTATATCAACAATACGGAACTCTTTCATGAAGATCACTTCTCCATTTGAGGCCATCTTAAATAAGTTATTGACCGTGCCAAAATCTGGTGTCAACATATGCCCCCTGTTTTTCGGCAAAACTTGTGCACCGAAAAATAATTTGCAATGTATTTGTTCTAAGGACGATGTCAACACTCCATCGGCCATTTATTTTTCTCAGGATGATAATTATGTATCGGCCATGTTTATGCTAAGGGCGATAATTCTATATCGGCCATTGATTTTAATTTCTTGTTCACATCATACCTTGTAATCGATTACCACCAATCGGCTTTAAAGAGATGGGAATGAACCCGTTCCTTGTAGCACTAAGGAAATCAAACTCCGAGAGGTCACGCCCTGTTAAGCAAGTAACATAAGGATGATTTCAATCCACCGATGCATCGGCCAAAACAACACAAGCCGAATTATCCGCGTGAATGACTTCTACCTCATCATCGACCCATTGTATTAAGAATTGATGCATGGTAGATGACATACATTGGTTAGCATGAACCCAATCGCGGCCTAATATAACATTATAGTTACCCTGCACCTCGGCGATGAAGAATGTGGTGGCCAAAGTTTTGCTTCCCACAGTGAGTTCCATGCACATCACACCTTTGGCCTCTGTCTTTCCTCTACCCTCGAATCCATTAAGTACCATATTGGTCCTCATCAATGCATCATCATCTAACCCCAACTTTTTGAAGACCGAGTAGGACATAAGATTTACCACAGCACCACCATCAACGAGCATCCTAGCAACCGACGATCCGTTAATATGACCTTTGAGGTACAATGGCTTCAAGTGTTTCACCGGTTCTCTTGGCTTCTCGAAAATAGCATTCTTAGGACCAAAATTCATCTGGGCTAGCTCCCCTTCTTCACCTATAGCACGAAACTCGGCAGGTAAGTAATATACCATATTAATATCCATACCTTCCCGAACCGGCGTAGATTCATAATCCACCATCTCGTCTTCATCTCCCAATGTGTATATTGGGCTTAAAGATTCCTCAATTGAAGGGGATGTTTCAGGTAGTGTGGACGATGTAATAGGGGTCGCATCATCCTCTTTTGGTGGTGAAGGTGTTGCTGCAGCTAATGTAGAAGCATCTGTGTTTTGTTTTTGTTTAGGCCTCCACACTTGTTTTGTGAGTGCCATGGGCCGAATTTCACTAAACAATTCGTCCCTTTGCCTCTCCTCTTTGTGTTCTACCTTCTCGTGGTTCCTCATGCGTTGTAACCTCCTTTTCATGGTCTTAGTTAAACCGGGAGGACACCACTTAGGTTGAGTATATTTGGGATCCCTTGGTTTGGCCTTGCTTGTACTCGCCTCATGATCATCAACCATGGAACCCTGCTGAACAATAACAATATCACCATTAGAAGTAGCCAGATTACCAACAACCGGCTTTTTGATCTTCTTTTGCTTGTCGCATTCTGAAATTTCCGCATTAGGTGACTTAACACGCCACACTTTTTTATTGGCCTTACTTGGAGAATTTTCTGTTGGCCGATTAGCACCATAACTCAAACGGCCTTGGGTGGGATAATAAAGCCTCTCACGAGCAGGCCTTCTAGGTGTTGTCCACCCCATATGGAAAGCATAAGGAGCCATTGGGGGCTGCCCCCATCCTCCATTGAAGTCTCTCATGTAATATGGTGCATAGGAGGGTTGTGACATCCATGGTGTCGGTGCCCATGACCCATATGGCCTTGCATAGCATCGAAACTCTTGCTCCGGAAGCGATCTTGAACGCTTCGAATGTGATGGCCGATTAGAGCTAGAACCGGCCGCTTAACTTGCATATTTGGATAGCAGCATATCAAAAGTTGGCTTGATTCGCTTGCGCTTAGCTTCACTCTTTCCCCACTTGCCAACTTCTGAATTCTTGGGCTTGATAAATTTAACATGAGTATCTTCTTGTACTTGTGGTTGCCCCCCGGGTACGGGATTTTTTATGGTGATCTTCAATACTTCCTTGCCATCGGGTTGCTTATCAAGCACAACCTCTCTTCCCAAGACTTTGTCGCCCTTCTTGCCTTTCCTGGGTTCACCAATAACAACATTATCTTTATTAGAAAATTCGGCTATGCTAGGCCGAATTAACATTTCCTTTCCCTCCAAGTCCATGGTGTTCATCGGAAAGGGCTGTTTATCAACTTGCATCTCAGCAAAATTCAATCGTCCATCACTAATGGCCGATTGTATCTGTCGTCGAAAAACATTGCAATCGTTAGTAGCATGAGAAAATGAATTATGGTATTTGCAATAAGCACGCCGTTTCAGCTCATCAAACGGCGGTATGGTGTGTGATATTCTAATCATCTTATCCTGCAAGAGAGCATCAAATATCTTATCACACTTAGATATATCAAATGTAAACCTCATCTCCTCATCACGATTCTTGCGAATCGGCTTAAGAGCATTGCATGTATAGGGTTTGGCCTTTGAGGACCAAACAAACTCAGTAGTATAAACATCAACCTCATCATCCGAATTATCATCATTGTGTTCAACCATATGCATTCTAGGATGATCGGTTGTAGACCTATGAATCTCTTTACTTCGACTCTCTTGAGCCAAAGCTTTTTGTAAGACTTGATTAATGTTCAAAAACTCATAACTTTCTAGCCTCTCTTTAATGTGAGTTTTCAAACCATTAAGAACAAGATCTGCCAAGTCTCTCTCAGTTATCACTAAGCTATAACATCGGTTTTTATGTCTCTAAATCTCTTGACATAATCGGTGACCGATTCATCATGTTTTTGCCTAACCGATGTAAGATGTGACAACTTTAGCTCATTATCGCCGCTATAAAAGTGATCATGAAACTTTTGCTCTAATTGCGACCATAAGAGAATTGAGCCATGTGGTAAAGCAGCAAACCATGAAAATGCGGTGCCAGTTAAAGATAAGGGAAATAAACGTACTTTCAACTCTTCTATGGAACCTGCTTCACCCAACTATGCTAGATACTGACTCACATGCTCCCAAGTTGTTTTCGTATCCTCACCACTAAATTTAACAAAATCAGGAACCTTATAACCTTGAGGGTAAGAAATTGCATCGAAGTGTTTAGGATAAGGCTTTTGATACACACGACTCTTTTACTTTCGGCTCGTTTCCGAAAGTTTCTAGAAACATCTTATGCAAATCCTCCCTTAATTTAGCTAAAATTGGATCCGACGTAGATGAAGATGTTTGTGGCAATGACATAGGAGCAACCTGAGTACTAGCTATTGGTGCAACTTGTGGGATGGGCACCGAACCATAATTCGGCGGAAGACCAAACATGCTTGCGCCTATGGGTGGTGTGACAAAGTGATTCGGCGTTGACGCCGAATTGGGCACACTAATAATAGGATTAGGGTATGTAGGTGTAGTCACAAGCTGGTTGGTTTGACTAGGGTAAAAATTTAATGGCATACTATATTGTTGTTGTATAGGAGGTGCAGATGAAATAGGTAAAGTTGGACTAGCGTTTTCAGATACACCAACAGTACCACTAGATGACGGAGGCATATTTTTTCTGAGCATTAGCACTAGCCACAAAAGAATTGTATGCCATCACATTACCCTTACTAACAAGACTTTCAATCACAGCCACTTGCTCCAGAGAAAAAACTTTACTCACAGTGATTACATCTTGTTCGTCGATGAGGGGAGGAAAATTGACGTTTCCAACCGGAGTGATGTTGCCTTGACGGTCCTTCTTGAAACTTGAAAGAAACGCTTCCAAATCCTCCTCCTCGCGCTTCTTCTTGAGCGCCTCAAAAGCCTCTTCACGCTGCTTCTTGTGCGCTTCGTAGGCTTGGCGATGTTCATCCGATAGCTCATCATGACCGGGCTTAATGATGTTATCGGTGTCAACTTCTGAGGGCTTGGGGAGATTAGACATGGTTGATGATGATTCTTGATCTTTCGTCCCCAGCGGAGTTGCCAAAAAGTGTGTTCGCACACGAACACGTCACCGTGTACCTCCGACGCCGAGGGTGATGCACCGCAGCTGGCGCCGAAGGAGACCCGTCCGGAAGCGCGGTACGCAAGCAATCCAGCGGGCGCTTTTGATCACCCGAAACCCCACGCGCCCGGGAGGGACCCCGTCTGGACGCGCGGCGGCTATGGGCTGCCCTAGGTCGGTTCGCCCGCCCCTAGAGCCTCGAGGATCGCTGCCCTTCAACACGAAGAACGAACGAAGAATGAGAGAGAAAGAACAAGGGAGGGATGTAAAACTAAGGTAAAAAGTAGATTGATTGTTCGATTGTGTGTTGTTATTCAATCGGCCGTCACCCCTTAGGTATATAAGAGGCGGCTGGACTTCCCGTGCAAGGAAAAGGCTTGGATTCACGTCCAAAACCCTAGTCAAATTCAGATTGGTCTTGTCCGAACTTTCCAAAACGGTTCGGTTTAAACTGGTTGCACCTTGCGGGTCTTTTTGTGGTGGTAAACGATCTCGGATGGAAACGAGTCCAAAAGCAATCTTGACCGTTTCGATGATACGAACAACTTTCATGTTGAACGTTTTTTGATCAGAGGTCATCTTGAGGGTCAAATAGCTCGCGCAAAATATCTCTTTACTCGCGCTACCAATCAGACATGGCGTCTGGTGGGGCGCGCCATATTTCGCCTCGTGACAGGGCTGCATTCCGATTGCTCTAATTTTTGCATACGAACTCGGATTTAGACGATGTTTATATCAAAATTGATCGTTTCGACGAGACGAAGACAATCGGTGTAGATCATTTTTCCATTTGAGGTCGTCTTGGGGGCTTAATCAGCCAAACTGTACTCTAAATATAAGATCTTAGTACTTTGAGCATAGTTTCGGCCTTCGAGATGAAATCGGACTGCAATGACCCAAACTTCAAAGATGTTCATATCAACAATAAGAAATTCTTTCACGAAGATGACTTCTCCATTTGAGGCCATCTTAAATAAGTTATTGACCGTACCAAAATCTGGTGTCAACACATGTCCCCTTGTTTTTCGGCAAAGTTTGTGTGCCGAAAAATAACTTCCGCATAGCTTGTTCTATGAACTAGGGTAAAAAGTAGATTGATGTGTACCCGTCGATGTGTACCCGCGGCGCCGAGGGAGATGCTCCGCAACTCACACCGCGGGAGGCCGACTTCCAGCGTGATACGCAAGACAGCAAGCCGGCGCTTTTGGGACCCGAAACCCCACACGCCCGGGAGGGACCCCGTCTAGGCGCGCGGCGGCTATGGGCTGCCCTAGGTCGACCTGATCGCCCCTAGGGCCTCGAGGTTCGCTGCCCTGCAATGAAGAAGAACGAGCGAAGAACGAGGAAGAAGAAGAACTAGGGTTAAGGAGAAAAGATAAAAGATAAAAAGTGGTAGATTGATTGTTCGATTGTGTGTTGTTATTCAATCGGCCGTCACCCCTTAGGTATATAAGAGGCGGCTGGACTTCCCGTGCAAGGAAAAGGCTTGAATTCACGTCCAAAACCCTAGTCAATTTCGGATTGGTCTTGTCCGAACTTTCCAAAACTGTTCGGTTTAAACTGGCTGCACCTTACGGGTCTTTTTTGTGGTGGTAAACGATCTCGGATGGAAACGAGTCCAAAAGCAATCTAGACCATTTCGATGATACGAACAACTTTCATGTTGAACGTTTTTTGATCAGAGGTCATCTTGAGGATCAAATAGCTCGCGTAAAATATCTCTTTACTCGCGCTACCAATCAGACATGGCGTCTGGTGGGGCGCGCCATATTTCGCCTCGTGACAGGGCTGCACTCCGATTGCTCTAATTTTTGCATACGAACTCGGATTTGGACGATTTTTATATTAAAATCGATCGTTTCGACGAGACGAAGACAATCGGTGTAGATCATTTTTCCATTTAAGGTCTTCTTGAGGGCTTAATCGGCCAAACTGTACTCTGAATATAAGATCTTAGTACTTTGAGCATAGTTTCGGCCTTCGAGATGAAATCGGACGGCGATGACCCAAACTTCGAAGATGTTTATATCAACAATAGGAACTCTTTCATGAAGATCACTTCTTCATTTGAGGCCATCTTAAATAAGTTATTGACCGTGCCAAAATCTGGTGTCAACACCTTCCTTCCCAGTGTCTCTTTATGTTCGATTCGGTTTCATGTACTGCGCTATTGGAGTTGCCCTGATGTTGTCTCCTTACGCAGGTGTCCTCACGATGATTCCATTGTTGATGGTGACCCGATGATGAGTGGAGCGATTGGAGCTGCCCAGACCTTATACTAGTTGTATTTCTTCTGAATTCCTCAAGCTTTCGGAATCTCTTCCCATCGGTTCTCTATAATGACTTAGCTTTTCTCCTCCACCTTCTCAGGGTTTTCCATCGGCAGGTCATTGTTTTTCTGTGCTATTTTGTTTTTGCCTCTGGTGATGAATTTTGTTTTCTAGCATTTCTAAACCAAATTGGAAACTTTTCTTTGGGGGAGGTCTACATGGTTGTAGTGGGAGGCCATAGAGGTGCAATGCCAGGTTGCTTGGATGCTGTTCTTGATGTTGTTCTGCTCCGATTTTCCGTTATTCGTGGGAATGGCAGGGCTTGGTCTGTGTGCCAGGTGAGGTTGAGGAGGCGGATCTTCACCGGAAGTGGCCGTTGGCGGTCACAGCGAGGCCGATCTGACCCCCAGCCTTCTCTCTTTCTCTCCCTCTCCTTTGCCTTCAACTCTTCTTTTCATCATTTTCAAATGATGAAGTTTTCATGATTTAGACATTTAAACGTACTGGTGAAGCTCATACGGTAGCTGCAGTTGTATCAAAATTACATGTTTCATGTGGCTTCGATCTTTTTGTGATTTTTTATTTTCCGATTTTGAGCACTAGTGATAGTTCTTTGTACACAAGATTGATGATTCAGTGCTAGAATAAAAGTAGGATGACCTTTATTTATATATTTCTCGAGGAGGCAGATTTATGTGATGACATTTAGAAATATATATATATATATATATCAAAGTTTTAAATAGGGCGCTAAGCATCTTAGCGCCGGACCTCTTTCAAATGCTATAGCGTGCTATAGCGGAGCTATAGCGCGCTATTTAAAATATTTGTTCATTTGTTTCGACCAAAGTCTCTTAGCGCAAGACCTTTTGTAAATGCTATAACATGCTATAGCGGAGCTATAGCGGGCTATTTGAAACAGTGATATATATATATATACACTAGTCAATTATAGTTTCTATAGTTTTATTATTATGGATGGATGCCTTGTCTATATTCTGGTGGTTGGTGGTGAAACCAAACTACGAGGGCTAGGTGAGGTCCATCCGTCTTGGGTTAATTTGGGTTACTGCTCAATTGATTTATGCCACTGAACTCCCACTTCTTTTTCTCTCTTTCCGATTTAAACATGAGCAGCAGATTCCAGTATCTACATGATCGTTCATGTGCCATGGACCTGTAGGTTTTGATCACTACCATTAATTCTGTAAGCATTGCTCTTGAAAATTTGCTGCCTTGGGGGTGTTTCAATCTGTAGTTAAACCACCGTAGTTAATTACATAGTTGATGCAATATAAGGATTGCCTAGCTGTTGTACGGTGCAATTGATTGATTGTCTCATTTTTATGTAATGTCGTCGATTATCCGCAGGTCCAATTTGCCGAGATTGCTCTTCTGTACATGATTATCTCTAAGTTTGAGAGTCCGTACTTGCTGCATGATTGGTTGTCTGATGTTAACTTGATAGAATTGTCGATTATGTGCACAATCCTGAAGGTATGCCCTTCTCCCCATCCCGTCCCCTTCCCTTCCCCATCTCATGGTCTCCTTTCCTTCTTTCTCACGCAGGGCAGCAGATGAACCCTAGCCAGAACCTCCTCCTCACCTCGCATTGATGCCTCTGGTAGACGAGGATATGGTAAGCTCCTCCCGCCCCCCATCTGCTATATATCTCTTCATTATCACAGCTCCAGTTTATTTTGAGTCCCTTTGTACTTTCTTATGTTCCCTTGTTGATTTGAGGTCTCATGTGTCATGCCCGAACTCATTGCTCGATAAATCTCACAAGTACATGAAGGATTTGGGGTGAGAGACAGAGTACATGTGAGGAGCAGAGAGGAAGGTTGAGAGAGGTTCAGAGAACAGGAAGGAGGTTTCAGAGTTCAACTCACGCATACCCTCACACAAGGCATGCCCAGCTAATATGCAGAGCACGCACACAACTCTGTCATGTTGGTACACTAGCCAGCACACCACAACCACTCGATGCTTCACCCTGTGCCACCAACTGTCTGACTGTTGGGTCCCACACCATCGCCTGGATCATCAGGTTCAGGCGACTCGTTGTCCGCTGACGCAGGCGAAGGCGAATCTTGTGTTTGGTTTGCCCAGGTTGCCTCAGCCTACCTTGTTTCTATTCTGGTGATTGGTTGTGACACCAAACTACTTTTGTCTTGGGTTAATTTGGGTTACCGCTTAATTAATTTATGCCACAGGACTCCTACTTCTTTTTCTCTCTTTCCGAGTTAAAAATGAGCAGTGGATCCCAGTATCTATGTTATCGTCCATGTGCCATGGAACTGCAGCGTTTGATCACTACCATTAATTCTGTAAGCATTGCTCTTGCAAATTTGCTGGCTTGGGGGTGTTCCAATCTGTAGTTAAACCACCATAGTTAATTACTTAGTTGATGCAATATAAAGATGCTTTGTTGCCAGGCACTGCTGCTCGGTTCTTAGTGCATTCTGGTATATTGCGGTGGAATTGATTGATTGTCTCATGTCTACATAATATTGTCGATTATCCGCAGGTCCAGTTTGCCGAGATTACTCTTCTGTACATGATTATCTCTATAAGATTGAGAGTCTGTACTTGCTGTATGATTGGTTGTCTCTTGTTAACATGATAGAATAGTCGATTATGTGCAAAATCTGCTTTGCTGAAATTGCTCTTTCGTAAATGAGCAGGTTTCACAAACTTGTATGATGGCGACTTGGCAGAAAGAGGTTTCCCGAGGAGGCATGGGTGTTGCGTAAACATGTATTAATATTCCTGCTTGCTGTACATACAGTACAAGTGAGCACCCGTTTCCCATCTCCATCGATCCAAAGCATGTTCGTATCTTTGATTCAAACTGTGTTACAAGTAGAACTGCAGGCATGTAGAATCCGTGTGTTATATGCCATAGATCATGCCACCAGATGATCTTTTCCTTGCTTCAAAAAATTTATGTGTGCTTCGTACTGTCATTTATCGATGAACAATATTAAAGTGTTTGGTGATGATTAGTTGTGCTGTGGAACTGCATTTATTTATATCAAAGATACTATTTCTCTTACATCTTTGCCTCGACTCGCCTCATGTACTGGGAATTGAACTGTTATGTCTGATTGAATTGCCTTTGTTATTTGATGCTCCTGCTGGTGACACAATGGTTTCAGTATTATAGTTTAGGAAGATAGGTTGCTGGGCAGGCTGTTTCTCGACCAACCTGTCGTGGTTGGTACCTGATGTTGATGTGTTGTGCACGAATAAATTTTCTGGAAGATGGCTCGTTTGAGCAGTTTTCTAGTTGCTCTATGTTCATTCGTTCTAGCAGAAAGTTCCTGCCCACTTTGCTCTGAAGTTTTTGGTGTTGCTCTGCACCTGTGTAGGAACATACCTACCCTTGTGCAGCTGTTAAATTTTTCTCTTAATGCTCCTATATTTGTTCTGTTGCAATGCACATCTAGTCGAGCCCAAGAGAAAAAGGAATCAAAAGTCTAGGATTTAGTTCTTTCTATAACGGGAAAGATTATATTCAACTTTTTATTACCCTTGTCGTTGATACTAACAAGTCATTTTGAATTGAAACAATCAATTTATCATGCATGTCTAAGTGTTGTCGATTTGTTCTCATCCAGAATTTGATTGGAGATAGAAGAAAGCGCTTTTGTAGCTACTTCATCATGCGTAAAATATATAAGCAGCCATAGAATCATTTTTAAGTCGACCATTTATGCCTACAAGCTTCTGTTTTTCTTGCCCCAAGTAAGCATAGCACCCCGGGGCAGGTGTCTAGTCCATGGACGACACTTCTTTTTATGCTCGGAGACAAACAATAATATCTCTGGTGTACCGATCACTGTCGATTATTAGGTCATTATTACATTTGGGCTTTCGATGCAACTAGTCTTAACTAAATGTTTCATATCTAGTTAAAATTGACGATTTTGGTGGTTGTACAAAACAAAACGTGCAATAAATTCTCGTTGTGGTGTATGCTTAGTATAACAGTGCCTTGTTACTATTTTCCTGCTTTCACTTTTTTGTTGCATAAGTAACTCGGCAGTTCAATGAACTCCGCATTACTAAGAGTCCAAACGTAATCCAAATCGCTAATTTTGTTGCATAAACTTGGTCTGGAGAAGGCTTGCTTGCATAAGCTGTTAGTTTAACTGGATTAGTAATTACTTAACCTGATTTGTTGGTTCCTTCGTGATCATGTTTAGCTTGTGTCCTACTGGAGGCTGATATGTTAATTTCCTTGCCCAAATATGCTACTAGCATGTTTAGCTTGTCAACATAAATGATGCTCCGATAACAGTTACATGCCTGTTAAGTTGGATTGGTTCTCTGCTTTCTTCATTTGCTTAGGACATTCTTGTTTTTTGGCAAAAGCATGTTGTCATGTACGCAGGATGTGTCCATGCCTTCTTCATTATTCTAAATGGACACACCCAAGTTTCAGGTCGTCGGCCCCAAGAAAACATGTGGACATGTAGTTGATATATGGAGTCTGGGTTGCACGGCCCTAGAGATGTTGACACATCAACTTCCCTATCCTGATCTGTAGTGGGTGAGCATGCGCTCATTGATGGCGGTTGTGTATGACACCTCTCCGGTGAGTTCTCCTTGGCTTCATCTCCTACCTATTTCCCTCTATTCTGCATCGAGCCCGTGGCCATTGGGCCACGGCTATATCATGCTTTGTTTTGTGGCCATCAAAGCCACGGATGATCTTGTTTTGGTACTGTTTGAGCTTAATTAGCTCAACTGGCTACTGGTTTTAAGGTTAACTGGCTTGTGCTAAATACTCAATGTTGTTGGCTATGGCCTCTGGGTACTACAATTGTAGTCGTTCTTCTGTCCTAGGTCAATTATCTAAAAATCCCAAAATATGCTATGCTGAAATTGCTCTTCTGTAAATGAGCAGGTTCCATGGACTTGTATGACCGCAAGAAATAGGTTGCCCGAGGAGCCATGGGTGTTGCATAAACATGTGTGGATATTCCCGCTTGATGTACGTACAGTACAAGTGAGTACCTGTTTCCCATCTCCGTTGATCCAAAGCACGCTCGTATCTTTGATTCAAACCATGTTACAAGTAGGACTGCAGGCATGTAGAACCCGTTTGTTATATGCCATCAATCATGCCACTTATATGCCATCAATCATGCCACCAGATGCTCTGTTCTGTGCTTCAAAAATTCAATGCTTGCTCCGTGCTGTCATTTATAACACCATTAAAATGTTTGGTGATGATTAGTTGTGCTGTGGAACTGCATTTATTTTTACAAAAGGAACTATTTCTCTTGCATCTTGGCCTCGATTCGCCTCATGTACTGGGAATTGAACTGTGATGTCTGACTGGATTGTCTTTGTTATCTGATGCTCCTGCTCGTGGCATAATGGTTTCAGTATTATAATTTAGGACGATAGGTTCCTGGGCAGGTTGTTTCTCAACCAACATGTCGTGGCTGGTACCTGATGTTGATGTGTTGTGCGTGAGTAAACTTTGTGGAAGATGGCTTGTTTGAGTGGTTTTCTTGTTGCTCTGTTTTCACTCATTCTAGCAGAACGTTCCTGCCCAGTTTGCTTTGTTGGTTCCAGTTTTTTGTTGTTCCTCTCCACCTGTGTAGGAACATACCCACCCTTGTGCACGTGTTAAAAAATTTCTTAATGCTGCTATATTTGTTCTGTTGCAATGCCCATCTAGTCTGGCAGAAGACCAAAAGGAATCAAAAGTCTAGGATTTAGTTCTTTCTATAACGGACAAGATGGTATTCAACTTTGTGTTAATTTGTCGTTGATACTAACAAGTGTTGTCGATCTATTCTCAGCCATAGTTTGATTGGAGATAGAAGAAAGTGTGTATGTAGCTACTTCTTCATGCCTAAAAGACATAAGCAACCATAGAATCATTTTTAAATCGGCCGTTTATGTCTACAAGCTTTTGTTTTGCTTTCCACGAGCATAGCATCCCGGGGCAGGTGTCTAACTCACCGCACTTCCTTTTATGCTCAGAGACAAACAATAAGATCTCTGGTCTACCGATCACTGTCAATTATTAGGTCAACATTACATTTGGGCTGTCGATGCAACTAGTGTTAACTACATGTTTCATATCTAGTTAAAAACAACGTGGTGGTTGTAGACAACAAACTGTGCAAAAAACTCTCCTTGTGGTGTATGCTTAGTATAACAGTCCAAACGTAATCCCGACCGCTAATTCTATTTTCTTGATTTCATTTATTCGTTGCATAAGTAATTCAGCAGTTTGATGAACTCCACATCACTAACAGTCCAAACGTAATCAGGACCGCTAATTCTATTGCATAAACTTCGTCTGGACATGGCTTTCTTGCATAAGCTGTTAGTTTAACGGGATTAATAATTACTTAACCTGATTTGTTCGTTCCTTCCTGATCATGTTTAGCTTGGTCTCCTACTGTAGTCTGATATCTTAATTTCCTTTCCCAAATATGCTACTAGCATGTTTAGCTTGTCAACATAAATGGTGCTCCTTGTAGCAGTTAGATGCATGTTAAGTTGGATTGGTTCTCTGCGTTCTTTATTTACTTAGGACATTCTTGGTTTTTGGCATAAGCATGTTGTCATGTATGTATGATGTGTCCATGCCTTCTTGATTATTCTAAATGGACACACCCAACTTTCAGGTTGTTGGTCCCAAAAAGACATGTTGGCCTGCAGCTGATATATGGAGTCTGGATTGCATAGTCCTAGAGATGTTGACACGTCAACTTCGCTATCCTGATCGTATTGGGTGAGTGTGCGGCGCACTAATGGCAGTTGTGTATGGCACCTCTCCAGTGAGTTCTTCTCAGCTCCATCTCCTACCTATGTCTCCCTCTATTCTGCACTGAGCCCGTGACCATCGTGGTCACGGCTATATCATCCTCTGTTTCGTGGCCATCAAAGCTATGGATGATCTTGTTTTGGTACTGTTTGAGCTTAATTAGTTCAATTGGCTACTCTTTTTAAGGTTAACTGGCTTGTGCTAAATACTCAATGTTGCTGGCTATGGCCTCTGGATACTGCAATTGTAGTCTCTTTTGTTCAAGGTTAATTCTCTAAAAATCCCTAGTTTCTGGGGGTCTTTGGTACTTTTCATGGTTACTGCTCCCCGGTTATATACTGCAATTGTGTAGTTTCTTTCCTGTGGCTGGCCTTTATGATGTTTACTGTAGGCCCGGTTTTGCATCATTATGATGCAGAGGCCGGGGGTACGCCTCCATTTCCAAAAAAAAAAACTGTAGGCCCGGTTGCTGGAAATGATTGTTTTTAGCATATAATGGATGCTTGTTTGAATGATTCTAGCATAATTGTTTCTTTGAATGTCTACTTGGATTAACAACCTACATAACAACAACAGTCTTTTTGGGGTTCAAAGTTTTAACTAGGCAAGTAATTTGTAGAATATTTATTGGTAATTTGTTATGTACCATCATCCTCTACTCTTTGGCTCAAATGTTGTGTCCAAAGCTAAGCTGGTCTTTGCCTATAGAAGAGAGTTTGTGTATTTTTTGGATGAAGCAATGCCTAAACCATTTGAGCTTGTATATATTAATGTGTTCTTTATGTTATAATGAGCTCCCAAGATTCTATATGTGCCCATTCATTGTGTTTGCTCTGTTTGGGTTGCAATTTCATTGCATATTCTTCTCTCACTCTACTGCTTGATGCATCTTCCTGCAGATAGAGTTGATGAATATGGGCCATGGTCGTTGAGAAGAAGACATGTCAATGCTTGAAAAGTCGATCGTGTTGGCTACCCTCCAGTTCTGAAGCAGCTTAAGATATCTGACACCATTGCACATTTGTGCTTTCAAGATGTTCGCATGGCTTATCCACTGCTGGGACCCGATTTTTTTTGCTTCCAGCAGCGCAGGAGCAGCTTCCCCTGCGCCTTCGGTGGCGGCTTCCCCTGCTCATGGCCACCGAGCCATGGTAAACCTTTTGCTTGTCACCGCGTGATGGGAATTTCTAGGGTTCTAGGTTGTGGTGATGATGTTTAATCCACATCAAGCTCATAATCTGTGTCTGTAGGCATGGTGACTAGAGTAGTACATATTCTATTGGTTGTAGTGTAGATCTCGGTCCGAGTCAGCGATTCATAATTTGTTAACAGGGCTATGTGGAAAGTTAGTGGGCACCATTTCGTCATTTTGGCATAGTTCATTCCTCCTCCAGTCTAGCTAGCTCTGATACACTGGCTCTTCTGGGTTGTTTGATTTGGATTTAGATTTTGACTTGGAACAGGGGCGGCGACGCAGTGCTACGTGGTGGTGCACCTGGACGCGAATGGCATGTTGGGCATGTACTGGAGTGACAACAACGTGTATGAGATGAGCGACAACGCCAAGGACGCTGACCTGAGTGAGTAATACTCCATTCCTGAGAGATGCTTAGTATTAGTCTCTTTTTACCTAGTTCCTGTGAGCTATCCTGAATCTCATGATGAGGATTTTTATCTTGTTTACTAAAAGAGTGAAGTTAACAGAGTGCCCCAAATTTCTGTTTGTGGCTTCAGAAATACTGTATGTATGTTGTTTAGGTGAAATAGCACAAGGATCATGTTTATTGAGGCTGAACCACACTCTGTCTCTCATTCCTGGTGTCATATATCCTCCACAACCTTTTTTCTACTTAAATCGCATGCCTGAACTGTATGGTTTTCAATGTATTCACGGGTTATTTGGTAGTCTGAAGATATTCAGATCATGGTGTGATCAAATCATGCTGAATTTGGATTAGTATTTTGATAGTGCAAACCTCACATAGTTGTCCTCCTCTAGTAGTTTTCTCCTGTTAAATCTAAAGTCTATATGTACTCCCTCGGTCTCATAATATAAGATCATTTTTTGACACTATGAGATTATGCTTAGGTTTGCATGATGATGCCTCTGTTTTGTGGCAGATAATCGTGTTAGTAGTATTAGGCATAAATCCATGTGCATGTACTGCATAGTGCAGCCTCCGATGAAATCCATGAAACTTGTGGAACTCATGATCTGTAGTGCGAGCTCACCTAAATTAGACCTTTGCCAAAATGTTATGTGTACGACATTTGTTATGGCCATCATGATCATTTTCAATTCAATCTTGAAATTTGTCTCATACTTCTTGAGAAAGTTGTTCTGCCTATACTAGGCTTGTTTACTATGTTGTTGCTACTGCCTTACTAGTTCGTAATGTTTCGTTGAATGCTGGCCTTTTGTTGAAACACCAGATTTGCTGATTTTGTTGTTGTAGTATACGACTGTGTGTTCACTTTTTTGGCTGCAGAATCTAAGCATAAAAATCGTTCATATGTGACCATGAAAATGGTTTACTTTGTGTTTCTTTCTGTAGTGTAAATTAACTGCAGATTTTTCAGTACTTCCATATGATGGTTGATGGATCTCTCACTTTATGTGATAGGAGTTTGATTGACGATGTCCATGTACTAGATGACTAGTAGATATATAATCTAATAATTCGGTGTAGTACTCGCTGTTGCATGTTTAAAATATTCCCCTTGCATACGTCCAAGAAGCATATGATGAGCTTATTAGATAATTTTGTTTCCTGTGAAGACATGAAGGTTTTATGAACAATTGGTGTCCATTTGTTGTTTATGGTTGTTGTGTGTATAGTGCTGCTGTAGCCTACATTATTCTTGCCCTATACGTATTCTCTCAACTTGTAAATAGTACATGAAGGTGTTATTTAGGACTGAACCATTTGTATATTGTTGCAGTGATCGATGAGCAATTTGGCCAAGCACTAGGCCAACTTGAGGGTGGGCCCCATCATGTCCAAGATGATGGATACGGTGGACGGGACTGGTGGCGCTTTTTGTGATTTTGTTCGCCATGTCGGTGGTGATGTTAGGCCTCGGCTACAACTTCCACACGTGAGCTTCTCAGCTACAATCACTATTCATATGACCATTTACTGTTGCTTTGGTCATTTGCTTGTATCTTGGGCATATGAATTATTGCTTTGGTCATTTCCCTGTTTCTTGGAAATCTAGACTAGTTCTCTTTGGCTGGAACTTGAACTTATCCTTGTTTTTCTGAAATGGAATAGTGCTTGTCTTGTTGCTGGAATATGTGGAACTTTATTTTCTCAAGAGAAATGTCAATGCCTACTATGCATAGACTGGCACATGTCTGTTCAATTAATTAGCCTACTCTCATCCCATATGAGATTATCGCTAGATATAATGCCTTTCCTATATGGAAGGCACATTCGTTCTGCATTTGATTAGTCTCCTTATTGGTGATTAAAATCTATTGTATGAATTGTTTCTCTTCATTTATGGAGGGGGACATACCGGATCCTTTTATTTCTGTTAAGAATATAGTAGGTTTTGCCATTTATGTGTTGAAAAAATGGTCATACCTTTTCGATTATTCTAAATGGACACACCAACTTTCAGGTCGTCAATCCCAAGAACACATATGGACCAGCCGCTGGTATATGCAGTCTGGGTTGCCAGTCCTAGAGATTTTGACATGTCATCTTCCCTATCCTGATCTGGAGTGAGTGAGTGTGCGCTCGCTGATGGCGGTTGTGTACGACACCTCACCGGTGAGTTCTTCTCAGCTCCGTCTCCTACCCGTGTCTCCCTCTCTTCTCCGATGATGAATATTATGGGTTCCAGAATATAGCTTTTGTTTTTAAATTCTGGTCTGGTCAATATTATGACTGCTTAGGTTTTTTTGGATCAATGCAAGCCATTTACAGTTGAAGTCATAAAGTACCATCATGTTCCACCCAGGAAGATAGGTCTATCTCACAAACTATTGAGGAGTGTCTGGTTTGTATTATGTGCTCACCAAGTTTATGAGTGGTGCATATTGTCTATCTACCCTGAACACAACTTATATTTTGTTGTGTTTATTAGAGAGAGTTCTGAGATAGCAGTTTCTTTGAATGCAACATGCCCAGCCACCTCAATCTTTTGATTGTGGTGATCTTGGCATTGAGGTTCGGTCCCTCTCCTGGTTAGGCCATTGTGGTACTGTATATGTTGTTTGTTAGCATTTTACACTTATTTAGGATCTACAATTTTCATGGATCATGCCCTCTGTTCCTCTCTACCATGCTCTTTGGGTTTGTGATGTTTATAGTTGCTAGTGTCTACTTAGAGTAGATGACATTCATGCATCCTTTTATGTGTTCTGTTACTGAAACAAGGCAAGCTAGTAAAGCTATTTGTTGTGGTGCTGATGTGTGTTCCACATGAAGCTCATAATCTGTCTATAGGCATGGTGGCTAGAGTAGTACGTAATCTATGGGTGGTAGTGTAGATCCAGATGTGAGTCAGTGAGTCATCATTTGTTAACAGGGCAATGTGGAAAGTCAGTGGGCACCATTTCGTCATTTTGACATAATTCACTCCTCCAGTCTAGCTAGCTCTGATACACTGACCTTTCTGGGTTGTTTGATTTGATTTGGATTCGGATTTTGAATTGGAATAGGGGCGGCGACGCAGTGCTACGTGGAGCTGCACCTAGACATGAATGGTGTGTTGGGCATGTACTGGAGTGACAACATGTATGAGATGAGCGACAAGGCCAAGGACGCTGAGCTGGGCAAGAGGCTCTGGCTTTACTGTCAAGCTTGGTTGTCACCTGAGTGAGTAATACTCTGTTCCTGAGAGTTGACATGGAATCTTATGTTAAAACTGCAGTCTATATTTGCTCCCTTGATCCTATAATTTAAGAACATTTTTGACACCGTCTTAGTGTCTAAAATGATCTTATATTATGGGACCAAGGAAGTATATGCTTACGTGTGCATGATGATGCCTCTGTTCTATGGCATATAATCATGTTGGTAGTGTTAGGCATAAATCCATGTGTATGCACTGCATAGTGCAGCCTCCGATGAAATCCATGAAACTTGTGGAACTCATGATCTGTAGCACAACCTCACCGAAATTAGACCTTTGCCAAGATGTTATGTGGATGACATGTGTTGTGCCCACCATGATCATTTTCAATTCAATCTTGAAATTTGTCTCATACTCTTGAGAAAGCTTTTCTGCCTATATTAGGCTTCTTTACTGGATATCATCTTTGTTTATGCCAGAAAAATTGTGAAATTGCTACTTTTTTGGCCTAGGCCTGCTAAATAATGTAGATGCCTCAATAGTGTTTTCAACAGTGCATTTTTCTTGAACGTTTTCAACAGATTCCTTATTTTATCTTTCATGTAGTCCAGGATGTTTGACAGAACTTATCTTGATGTATGAGCAGCTTGGATTTGTGTCGCTTGCACGCATACCAGCAGTTGTCGCCACTGTCTTCGGCAAAGGTGGTACGCTGTCTTGGTTGTGGCATTGACGGTACGGCAAGGTTTTCGCCCTCTATCCTTGGCATTGGCTCCCACGACTGCCCCCTCGGCTACCACCACCGAGGTGAGTCCCTGGTCTCTCCTCCTTTGTCTTCTCTAGGACCTAGCCTTCGATCTAGCTCTTTGCTTTCCCATGAAAAATGCTCTAGCTAGTTGTGCTATGCATGTGATTAGAGCTGAAGTCATGCATGCATAGTGTGAATGAAGATGATCCTGGCTTGGGTCATAAAATTCGGTGATGACCATTGATTTCTCCTTGGAGGGAGCATTGTGCGCAAGACTGGAACTCTAGTTCCCTGCTGAACATAGCTTATATTGTGTTGTGTTTATTGGAGAGAGTTTTGACATGGCAGTTTCTTTGAATGCGACATGCCCGGCCACCACAATCTTGTGATTGTGATCTTGCCGTTGCGGTTTGGTCCCTCTCCTGGTTAGGCCATGTTTCCTCTCGACCATCCTCTTTGGGTTTGTGCTGCTGATAGTTGCTCGTGTCTACTTAGAGTAGATGATATTCATGCATCCTTTTGATGGGTTTTGTTATTGAAACAAGGGAAGCTAGTAAAGCTATTTGTTGTGTGTATGCTTGTGTGAAATAAGAAGAACATGCTGCTTGTTTGGCTTGTAACTTAACATTTCTTTCTTTGTTTTGCCAAGACAAAGAGCTGCTCGCTAGCTGTGAAAGACATGAGAAGAAATATGGTCCTCCGAATAAAATTTAAGCTCAGACAGGTCATTCGGGCTCAAAGCAGAGGCATCACCAAGAGCGAAATGTTATCCTCTAGTAGTGGCTGAAGCATGCATGCTCCATACATGTATTGTTGATGAGTGGCGTGTACAGTTGTGTGATGATTGGCCTCTCTCTAGTGTTGAACTATAAATTTTTGAGCTCATGGCCAAGTTATTGTAATGGTATAATGTATTCCTTCCATGTGGGAATGAAATACAAAATGGCAGACATTCTACTATGTTTCTTCCTGCATGTTTCCTCCAACGCGTTATGCTGCCAAAATTTATAGCACAGACTTGTTAAAATTTTGTCCTTGTTTGTAAACAAAACAAAATGTTTGGGCCTTGACTTCAAAATGTGAGGGCCTTCATAGAAAGTTTAGCCCTTCAAAGATTTTGCCGGCGAGTTATAACATTTGGACTTTAAAAAGACTTATATTTAGGAAGGGGGGAGTAGAAGGAAAAAGTGAAAAGGCAGATAGTCCCAAGCATAGATAACTTGTTCTCATATTCACAGATTCGCCACAGGAGAGAATAACAAATGACCACAACATAACTAGTACTCCCTCCGTCCCGAATTACTTGTCATCAAAATGGATGAAAATGGATGTAGCTAGAACTAAAATACATCTAGATACATCCGTTTCAATGACAAGTATTTCCGGACGGAGGGAGTACTTTGAGCTCTCATAACATAACCTGATCAAATAAACTTTGCCAATTTAAATAGCATCGAAAGTCGTTGTAGTATAGTGGTAAGTATTCCCGCCTGTCACGCGGGTGACCCGGGTTTGATCCCCAGCAACGGCGTTTCCTTTTTTTTTCCTTTCCTTTGCACTTCGTATATTTTTCGTTCGCCAAGTATTCAGGAATCCGTCAGAACTCACACAGATATTGAGTTGTGAGTAAGTCCTGCTAATGGCCGTAAGCATTACTCACTTGCTAGCACATACACAGCCTTTCTCTAGAATTAGCTGGTGAAACAGAAAAGAGCGGCATCCACAACAGGAGCAAAGTCCGCTCCTCGGTCGCTCCCGCGAGCGGCCAGGAGGGCAACCTAGGTGAACTTGCTGTAACTGAATTATTTGTGCTTTCCTGCGGTAACTGAATCCATGTTCCAGTGCTTTACAGCTTTTCGATATATATAATGGTAATGCAGCCTCTTTGCACACTCAGCCTGATCCTGGCTCCTACTTAAACTGTAAGTCAACTACTTCATGTTCTGACGGTTGATCCAACTTATCTTTTGGTGTTGGTCTTTTCATCTAGCCTTATATATTTTATTTATTTATTTTGACGAAATGCAGCTTGGCTGCTTTCATTGCCATTAGAAGGAGTAAAAGGTTACAAAATGGGTGCATCCACCCAAAAGGTTACAAAATGATACATCCCACAAAAAAATTTCTCACTTTCATCTAAGAAAAAAGTAAAAAATGATACTACCGCAGCCTACCAGCGAGTGCCACTTTGCATGACCCTCCATTTAAAAAATACCAGAGGTCCTCACATCCATATAAATAAAAAAATACATTTAAAAAATAATTCATGCCTTCATCTAAAAAAATTCAAACGATTTCCCATAGCGGCCAACCAGCTTGCGCCACGTGGCATACAAAGTTTGTGTGACACGCACAGAAGTCTCAAAGTTTCAAAAGGTAAACTATATCAGCATGCTGAAATTGTGTGACACGTTATCACTGAATATTTCTCTCTCAAAAGAATTGAATCACAGTAACAAATGATCTCCTAGTTAAAATTTTGCACCGCCTTTTAGAATTTTGATCACTTCACACCACATTATAAATTCACCATGTTTCATTTTAAGGTCTCTGCTTTCCCATTACATCCTGCTCGTATGCACCTCCAGTCCGAATGGAATGGTTGGAAAGATGCAGTGATAAATGCACCCTGCCACCGCTAAGCTAATGTAGCGTGAACTGTGAAGTGGTCTAATTTCTCAAAAAAGGTTGCAAACTGTCAACTTGTGCTGTAAAATTACATTGCACAATTTTGAAAGCTAGGTAGTGGATAAGTAAAATCTGCAAGTTGCTATGTAGACAACAAAGATTCAAAGCAACAATGGCAGAACACAATAGGGTCAGGGTGCATGAATCAAAATGGTTAGTGGTGAACTTGAATGGTACTTCGTATTACAGGGACCCTCAGGACATGCATAGACGAAAGGAGCAAACTCACTGGAAG
>NC_041381.1:656182747-656216564 GCF_002162155.2 Triticum dicoccoides
CAACCCCTGTCCCTGCCATTGTCGGAGCACCGCTGGGCAAAGCCTGGGTGGCGGATGATGACGGGGGGATGGAGGCTTCCTCTATGGTGGTTCTAGGGCGCGGGATGAGGATGGAGGCAGGGCCTTCCTCTGTCGTGGTTCGGGGGCATGACCGCGGTGGATCTCCGCGCGGGTGTCCCAGTCTGGCATGTACGAGGCCAACATTGTCCACGTAGCGATGTGGCTTCTTCTGCGGTGGACGGCCCACACCAACGGTGTGGCGGTTCCGGCAGTGTGCGGCTGTTTACCGGCGGCGAGGGAACTGAAGGAAATATGCCCTAGAGGCAATAATAAAGTTATTATTTATTTCCTCATATCATGATAAATGTTTATTATTCATGCTAGAATTGTATTAACCGGAAATATGATACATGTGTGAATACATAGACAAACATATAGTCACTAGTATGCCTCTACTTGACTAGCTCATTAATCAAAGATGGTTATGTTTCCTAACCATAGACATGTGTTGTCATTTGATTAATGGGATCACATCATTAGAAGAATGATGTGATTGACATGACCCATTCCGTTAGCCTAGCACTTGATCGTTTAGTATGTTGCTATTGCTTTCTTCATGACTTATACAAAGTTCCTGCAACTATGAGATTGTGCAACTCACGTTTACCGGAAGAACACTTTATGTGCTACCAAACGTCACAACGTAACTGGGTGATTATAAAGGTGCTCTACAGGTGTTTCCGAAGGTACATGTTGAGTTGGCATAATTCGAGATTAGGTTTTGTCACTCCGATTGTCGGAGAGGTATCTCTGGGCCCTCTCGGTAATACTCATCACTTAAGCCTTGCAAGCATTATAACTAATGAGTTAGTAATAAGATGATGTGTTACAGAACGAGTAAAGAGACTTGCCAGTAACGAGATTGAACTAGGTATTGGATACCGACGATCAAATCTCGGGCAAATAACATACCGATGACAAAGGGAACAACGTATGTTGTTATGCGGTTTGACCGATAAAGATCTTCATAGAATATGTAGGAACCAATATGGGCATCCAGGTTCCGCTATTGGTTATTGACCGAGAATGGTTCTAGGTCATGTCTACATAGTTCTCGAACCCGTAGGGTCCGCACGCTTAACGTTACGATGACAGTTTTATTATGAGTTTATAAGTTTTGATGTACCGAAGTTTGTTCGGAGTCCCGGATGTGATCACGGACATGACGAGGAGTCTCAAAATGGTCGAGACATAAAGATTGATATATTGGAAGCCTATATTTGGACATCGGAAAGGTTCCGGGTGAAATCGGGATTTTACTGGAACACCGGGGGGTTACCGGAACCCTCCCGGAGGTTAATGGGCCTTAGTGGGCCATGAGGGAGAAGAGGAGGGCCGGCCAGGGCAGGCCGCACGCCCCCTCCCCCCTAGTCCAAATAGGACAAGGAAGGGGGGGCGGCGCCCTCCTTTCCTCTTTCCCCTCCCCCCTTTCCTTCTCCACCAAGGCAAGAGGAGGGAGTCCTACTCCCGGTGAGAGTAGGACTCCTCCAGGCGCACCCCAAAGGGGCCGGCCGCACCTCCCCCTCCCTCCTTTATATACGGGGGCAAGGGGGCACCCCATGACACACAAGTTGATCTACGGATCGTTCCTTAGCCGTGTGCGGTGCCCCCCTCCACCATATTCCACCTCGGTCATATCGTCGCGAAGCTTAGGGGAAGCCCTGCGCCAGTAAAACATCATCATCGTCACCACGCCATCGTGCTGACGGAACTCATCCCCGAAGCTTTGCTGGATCAGAGCCCGGGGATCGTCATCGAGTTGAACGTGTGCTGAACTCGGAGGTGCCGTACGTTCGGTGCTTGGGTCGGTCGGATCGTGAAGACGTACGACTACATCAACCGCGTTGTGCTAACGCTTCTGCTTACGATCTACGAGGGTACGTGGACAACACTCTCCCCTCTTGTTGCTATGCCATCACCATGATCTTGCGTGTGCGTAGGAAATTTTTTGAAATTACTACGTTCCCCAACAGTGGTATCAGAGCCAGGTTTTATGCGTAGATGTCATATGCACGAGTAGAACACAAGTGAGTTGTGGGCGATATAAGTCATACTGCTTACCAGCATGTCTGAAGGAAATATGCCCTAGAGGCAATAATAAAGTTATTATTTATTTCCTTATATCATGATAAATGTTTATTATTCATGCTAGAATTGTATTAACCAGAAACATAATACATGTGTGAATACATAGACCAACATAATGTCACTAGTATGCCTCTACTTGACTAGCTCATTAATCAAAGATGGTTATGTTTCCTAACCATAGACATATGTTGTCATTTGATTAACGGGATCACATCATTAGGAGAATGATGTGATTGACTTGACCCATTCCGTTAGCTTAGCACTTGATCGTTTAGTATGTTGCTGTTGCTTTCTTCATGACTTATACATGTTCCTGTAACTATGAGATTATGCAACTCCCGTTTACCGGAGGAACACTTTGGGTGCTACCAAACGTCACAACGTAACTGGGTGATTATAAAGGAGTACTACAGGTGTCTCCAAAGGTACATGTTGGGTTGGCGTATTTCGAGATTAGGTTTTGTCACTCCGATTGTCGGAGAGGTATCTCTGGGCCCTCTCGGTAATGCACATCACTATAAGCCTTGCAAGCAATGTAGCTAATGAGTTAGTTACGGAATGATGCATTATGTAACGAGTAAAGAGACTTGCCGGTAACGAGATTGAACTAGGTATTGGATACCGACGATCAAATCTCGGGCAAGTAACATACCGATGACAAAGGGAACAACGTATGTTGTTATGCGGTTTGACCGATAAAGATCTTCGTAGAATATGTAGGAACCAATATGGGCATCCAGGTTCCGCTATTGGTTATTGACCGAGAGTAGTTCTAGGTCATGTCTACATTGTTCTCGAACCCGTAGGGTCCGCACGCTTAAGGTTTCGGTGACAGTTATATTATGAGTTTATGAGTTTTGATGTACCAAAGGAGTTCGGAGTCCCGTATGAGATCGGGGACATGACGAGGAGTCTCGAAATGGTCGAGACATAAAGATCGATATATTGGACGACTATATTCGGAGTTCGGAAAGGTTCCGAGTGATTCGGATATTTTTCGGAGTACCGGAGAGTTACGGGAATTCGCCGGGGAGTATATGGGCCTTATTGGGCCATACGGGAATAGAGGAGAGAGGCCGAAAGGAAGGAGGCGCGCAGCCCCCCTCTAGTCCAAATTGGACAAGGGGTGCGGCCCCCCTTTCCTTCCTCCTCTCCCCCTCTTTCCCCCCTTCTCCTACTCCAATAAGGAAGGAGGGAGTCCTACTCCCGGTGGGAGTAGGACTCCCCTTGGCGCCCCCCCTCCTAGGCCGGACGCACCTCCCCCCTCCCTCCTTTATATACGGGGGCAGGGGGGCACCCCAGGACACACAAGTTGATCTACGGATCGTTCCTTAGCCGTGTGCGGTGCTCCCCTCCACCACATTCCACCTCGGTCATATCGTCGCGAAGCTTAGGCGAAGCCCTGCGCCGGTAGAACATCATCATCGTCACCACGCCGTCGTGCTGACGGAACTCATCCCCGAAGCTTTGCTGGATCGGAGCCCGGGGATCGTCATCGAGCTGAACGTGTGCTGAACTCGGAGGTGCCGTACGTTCGGTGCTTGGATCGGTCGGATCGTGAAGACGTATGACTACATCAACCATGTTGTGCTAACGCTTCCGCTTACGGTCTACGAGGGTACGTGGACAACACTCTCCCCTCTCGTTGCTATGCCATCACCATGATCTTGCGTGTGCGTAGGAATTTTTTTTGAAATTACTACGTTCCCCAACAGTGGTATCAGAGCCTAGGTTTTATGCGTTGATGTTATATGCACGAGTAGAACACAAGTGAGTTGTGGGCGATACAAGTCATACTGCTTACCAGCATGTCATACTTTGGTTCGGCGGTATTGTGAGATGAAGCGGCCCGGACCGACATTACGCGTACGCTTACGCGAGACTGGTTTCACCATTGCGAGCACTTGTGCTTAAAGGTGGCTGGCGGGTGTCTGTCTCTCTCACTTTAGCTGAATCGGGTGTGGCTACGCCCGGTCCTTGCGAAGGTTAAAACAGCACCAACTTGACGAACTATCGTTGTGGTTTTTATGCATAGGTAAGAACGGTTCTTGCTAAAGCCCGTAGCAGCCACGTAAAATTTGCAACAACAAAGTAGAGGACGTCTAACTTCTTTTTGCAGGGCATGTTGTGATGTGATATGGTCAAGACGTGATGCTATATTTTATTGTATGAGATTATCATGTTTTGTAACCGAAGTTATCGGCAACTGGCAGGAGCCATATGGTTGTCGCTTTATTGTATGAAATGCAAATGCCCTATAATTGCTTTACTTTATCTCTAAGCGGCAGCGATAGTCGTAGAAGCAATAGATGGCGTAACGACAACGATGCTACGATGAAGATCAAGGTGTCGCGCCGGTGACGATGGTGATCATGACGGTGCTTCGAAGATGGAGATCGCAAGCACAAGATGATGATGGCCATATCATATCACTTATATTGATTGCATGTGATGTTTATCCTTTATGCATCTTATCTTGCTTTGATTGACGGTAGCATTTTAAGATGATCTCTCACTAATTATCAAGAAGTGTTCTCCCTGAGTATGCACCGCTGCGAAAGTTCTTCGTGCTGAGACACCACGTGATGATCGGGTGTGATAGGCTCTACGTTCAAATACAATGGGTGCAAAACAGTTGCACACGCGGAATACTCGGGTTAAACTTGACGAGCCTAGCATATACAGATATGGCCTCGGAACACGGAGACCGAAAGGTCGAGCGTGAATCATATAGTAGATATGATCAACATAATGATGTTCACCATTGAAACTACTCCATCTCACGTGATGATCGGACATGGTTTAGTTGATTTGGATCACGTGATCACTTAGATGACTAGAGAGATGTCTATCTAAGTGGGAGTTCTTAAGAAATATGATTAATTGAACTTTAATTTATCATGAACTTAGTCCTGGTAGTATTTTGCAAATTATGTTGTAGATCAATAGCTCGCGTTGTTGCTTTCATATGTTTATTTTGATATGTTCCTAGAGAAAAATTGTGTTGAAAGATGTTAGTAGCAATGATGAGGATTGGATCCGTGATCTGAGGTTTATCCTCATTGCTGCACAGAAGAATTATGTCATTAATGCACCGCTAGGTGACAGACCTATTGCAGGAGCAAATGCAGACGTTATGAACGTTTGGCTAGCTCAATATGATGACTACTTGATAGTTTAAGTGCACCATGCTTAACGGCTTAGAATCGGGACTTCAAAGACGTTTTGAACGTCATGGACCATATGAGATGTTCCAGGAGTTGAAGTTAATATTTCAAGCAAATACCCGAGTTGAGAGATATGAAGTCGCTAAAAGATGGAGGAGAATCGCTCAACTAGTGAGCAAGTGCTCAGATTGTCTGGGTATTACAATCGCTTGAATCAAGTGGGAGTTAATCTTCCAGATAAGATAGTGATTGACAGAATTCTCTAGTCACCATCACCAAGTTAGTAGAACTTCGTAATGAACTATAGTATGCAAGGGATGACGAATACGATTCACAAGCTCTTCGTGATGTTGAAATCAACGAAGGTAGAAATCAAGAAAGAGCATCAAGTGTTGATGGTTGACAAGATCACTAGTTTCAAGAAAAGGGCAAAGGGAAAGAAAAGGGAACTTCAAGTAGAATGGCAAGCAAGTTGTCACTCCCATGAAGAAGCCCAAAGCTGGACCAAAGCCTGAAACTAAGTGATTATACTGCAAAGGAAATGGTCACTAGAAGCGGAAATGCCCTGAATATTTGGTGGATAAGAAGGATGGCAAAGTGAACAAGGGTATATTTGATATACAGGTTATTGATGTGTACCTTACTAGTGTTTATAGTAGCTCCTGAGTATTTGATACTTGTTCGGTTGCTAAGATTAGTAACTCGAGACAAGAGTTACAGAATAAACAGAAACTAGTTGAGGGTGAAGTGGTGATGTGTGTTGGAAGTGGTTCCAAGATTGATATGATCATCATCGCACACTCCCTATACTTTTGGGATTAGTGTTAAACCTAAATAAATGTTATTTGGTGTTTGCGTTGAGCATAAATATGATTTGATCATGTTTATTGCAATACGGTTATTCATTTAAAGTCAGAGAATAATTGTTGTTCTGTTTACATGAATAAAACCTTCGATGGTTATACACCCAATGAAAATAGTTTGTTGGATCTCGATCATAGTGATACACATATTCATAATATTGATGCCAAAAGATGCAAAGTTAATAATGATAGTGCAACTTATTTGTGGCACTGCCGTTTGGGTCATATCGGTGTAAAGCGCATGAAGAAACTCCAAAAAGATGGATTTTCGGAATCACTTGGTTATGAATCATTTGATGCTTGCGAACCGTGCCTTTTGGGCAAGATGACTAAAACTCCGTTCTCCGGAACAATGGAACAAGCTACTGGCTTATTGGAAACAATACATACCGATGTATGCGATCCAATGAGTGTTGATGCTTGTGGCAAGTATCGTTATTTTCTGACCTTCACAAGATGATTTGAGCAGATATGGGTATATCTACTTGATGAAATATAAGTCTGAAATAGTTGAAAGGTTCAAAGAATTTCAGAGTGAAGTGGAAAAATCATCGTAACAAGAAAATAAAGTTTCTGCGATGTGATCGCGGAGACGAATATTTGAGTTACGAGTTTGGTCTTCAATTAAAACAATGTGGAATAGTTTCACAGCTCACGCCACCTGGAACACCACAACGTTATGGTGTGTCCGAACGTCGTAACCGCACTTTATTGGATATGGTGCGATCTATGATGTCGCTTATCGGTTTACCACTATCGTTTTGGGGTTATGCATTAGAGACAGCTGCATTCACGTTTAATAGGGCACCATCTAAATCCGTTGAGACGACACCGTATGAACTATGGTTTAATAGTAAACCTAAGCTGTCGTTTCTTAAAGTTTGGAGTTGTGAAGCTTATGTGAAAAAGTTTTCACCTGATAAGCTCAAACCCAAATCGGAGAAATGCATCTTCATAGAATACCCAAAGGTAACTATTGGGTACAACTTCTATCACAGATCCAAAAGCAAGATTTGTTGCTAAGAATGGATCCTTTCTAGAGAAGGAGTTTCTCTCGAAAGAAGTGAGTGGGAGGAAAGTAGAACTTGATGAGGTAACTGTACCTGCTCCCTTATTGGAAAGTAGTTCATCACAGAAATCTGTTCCTGTGACTACTACACCAATTAGTGAGGAAGTTAATGATGATGATCATGAAACTTCAAATTAAGTTACTACAGAACCTCGTAGGTCTTCCAGAGTAAGATCTGCACCAGAGTGGTACGGTAATCCTGTTCCGGAAATCATGTTACTAGATCATGATGAACCTACGAACTATGAGGAAGCAATGATGAGCCCAGATTCCACGAAATGGCTTGAGGCCATAAAATCTGAGATATGATCCATGTATGAGAACAAAGTATGGACTTTGATTGACTTGCTCGATGATCAGCAAGCCATGTTAAACAAATGGATCTTCAAGAGGAAGACGGACACTGATAGTAGTGTTACTATCTACAAAGCTCGACTTGTTGCAAAAGGTTTTCGACAAGTTCAAGGTGTTGAATACGATGAGATTTTCTCACTCGTAACGATGCTTAAGTCTGTCCGAATCATGTTAGCAATTGCCACATTTTATGAAATCTGGCAAATGGATGTCAAAAACTGCATTCCTTAATGGATTTATTAAAGAAGAGTTGCATATGATGTAACCAGAAGGTTTTGTCAATCCTAAAGGTGCTAACAAAGTGTGCAAGCTCCAGCGATCCATTTATGGACTGGTGCAAGCCTCTCGGAGTTGGAATATACGCTTTGATGAGTTGATCAAAGCATATAGTTTTATACAGACTTTTTGAGAAGCCTGTATTTACAAGAAAGTGAGTGGGAGCTCTGTAGCATTTCTAATATTATATGTGGATGACATATTGTTAATTGGAAATGATATGGAAATTCTGGATAGCATGAAAGGATACTTGAATAAGAGTTTTTCAAAGCAAGACCTCGGTGAAGCTGCTTACACATTGAGCATCAAGATCTATATAGATAGATCAAGACGCTTGATAAGATTTTTCAATGAGTACATACCTTGATAAATTTTTGAAATAGTTCAAAATGGAACAGTCAAAGAAGGAGTTCTTGCCTGTGTTACAAGGTGTGAAGTTGAGTAAGACTCAAGACCCGACCATTGCAGAAAATAGAAAGAGAATGAAAAGTCATTCCCTATGCCTCAGTCATAGGTTCTATAAAGTATGCTATGCTGTAAACCAGACCTATTGTATACCTTGCTTTGTGTTTGGCAAAGGAATACAATTTTGATCTAATAGTAAATCACTGGACATGGGTCAAGAATATCCTTAGTGAAGACTAAGGAGATGTTTCTCGATTATGGAGGTGATAAAAGAGCCCGTCGTAAAAGTTACAACGATGCAAGCTTTTACACCAATCCAGATGACTGTAAGTCTCAATCTGGATACATATTGAAAGTGGGAGCAATTAGCTAGAGTAGCTCCGTGCAAAGCATTGTAGATATAGAATATTTGCAAAATACATACGACTCTGTAATATGACAGACCCGTTGATTAAACTTCTCTCATGAGCAAAACATGATCATACCTTAGTACTCTTTGGGAGTTAATCACATAGCGATGTGAACTAGATTATTGACTCTAGTAAACCCTTTGGGTGTTGATCACATGACGATGTGAACTATGGGTATTAATCACATACAGATGTGAATATTGGTGTTAAATCACATGATGATGTGAACTAGATTATTGACTCTAGTGCAAGTGGGAGACTGAAGGAAATATGCCCTAGAGGCAATAATAAAGTTATTATTTATTTCCTTATATCATGATAAATGTTTATTATTCATGCTAGAATTGTATTAACTGGAAACATAATACATGTGTGAATACATAGACCAACATAACGTCACTAGTATGCCTCTACTTGACTAGCTCATTAATCAAAGATGGTTATGTTTCCTAACCATAGACATGTGTTGTCATTTGATTAACGGGGTCACATCATTAGGAGAATGATATGATTGACTTGACCCATTCCGTTAGCTTAGCACTTGATCGTTTAGTATGTTGTTGTTGCTTTCTTCATGACTTATACATGTTCCTGTAACTATGAGATTATGCAACTCCCGTTTACCGAGGAACACTTTGGGTGCTACCAAACGTCACAACGTAACTGGGTGATTATAAAGGAGTACTACAGGTGTCTCCAAAGGTACATATTGGGTTGGCGTATTTCGAGATTAGGTTTTGTCACTCCGATTGTCGGAGAGGTATCTCTGGGCCCTCTCGGTAATGCACATCACTATAAGCCTTGCAAGCAATGTAGCTAATGAGTTAGTTACGGAATGATGCATTATGTAACGAGTAAAGAGACTTGCCGGTAACGAGATTGAACTAGTTATTGGATACCGACGATCAAATCTCGGGCAAGTAACATACCGATGACAAAGGGAACAACGTATGTTGTTATGCGGTTTGACCGATAAAGATCTTCGTAGAATATGTAGGAACCAATATGGGAATCCAGGTTCCGCTATTGGTTATTGACCGAGAGTAGTTCTAGGTCATGTCTACATTGTTCTCGAACCCGTAGGGTCCGCACACTTAAGGTTTCGATGACAGTTATATTATGAGTTTATGAGTTTTGATGTACCGAAGGAGTTCGGAGTCCCGTATGAGATCGGAGACATGACGAGGAGTCTCGAAATGGTCGAGACGTAAAGATCGATATATTGGACGACTATATTCGGAGTTCGGAAATGTTCCGAGTGATTCGGGTATTTTTCGGAGTACCGGAGAGTTACGGGAATTCGCCGGGGAGTATATGGGCCTTATTGGGCCATACGGGAATAGAGGAGAGAGGCCGAAAGGAAGGAGGCGCGCAGCCCCCCTCTAGTCCGAATTGGACAAGGGGTGCGGCCCCCCTTTCCTTCCTCCTCTCCCCCTCTTTCCCCCCCTTCTCCTACTCCAACAAGGAAGGAGGGAGTCCTACTCCCGGTGGGAGTAGGACTCCCCTTGGCGCGCCCCCTCCTAGGCCGGCCGCACCTCCCCCCTCCCTCCTTTATATACGGGGGCAGGGGGGCACCCCAGGACACACAAGTTGATCTACGGATCGTTCCTTAGCCGTGTGCGGTGCCCCCCTCCACCATATTCCACCTCGGTCATATCGTCGCGAAGCTTAGGCGAAGCCCTGCGCCGGTAGAACATCATCATCATCACCACGCCGTCGTGCTGACGGAACTCATCCCCGAAGCTTTGCTGGATCGGAGCCCGGGGATCGTCATCGAGCTGAACGTGTGCTGAACTCGGAGGTGTCGTACGTTCGGTGCTTGGATCGGTCGGATCGTGAAGACGTACGACTACATCAAACGCGTTGTGCTAACGCTTCCGCTTACGGTCTACGAGGGTACGTGGACAACACTCTCCCCTCTCGTTGCTACGCCATCACCATGATCTTGCGTGTGCGTAGGAATTTTTTTTGAAATTACTACATTCTCCAACAATGTCATACTTTGGTTCGGCGGTATTGTGAGATGAAGCGGCCCGGACCGACATTACGCGTACGCTTACACGAGACTAGTTTCACCGCTACGAGTATTCGTTGCTTAAAGGTGACCGGCGGGTGTCTGTCTCTCTCACTTTAGCTGAATCGAGTGTGGCTACGCCCGGTCCTTGCGAAGGTTAAAACAGCACCAACTTGACAAACTATCGTTGTGGTTTTTGATGCGTAGGTAAGAACGGTTCTTGCTAAGCCCGTAGCAGCCACGTAAAATTTGCAACAACAAAGTAGAGGACGTCTAACTTGTTTTTGCAGGGCATGTTGTGATGTGATATGGTCAAGACATGATGCTATATTTTATTGTATGAGATGATCATGTTTTGTAACCGAAGTTATCGACAACTGGCAGGAGCCATATGGTTGTCACTTTATTGTATGAAATGCAAACGCCCTGTAATTGCTTTACTTTATCACTAAGCGGTAGCGATAGTTGTAGAAGCAATAGTTGGCGAGACGACAACGATGCTACGATGAAGATCAAGGTGTCGCGCCGGTGACGATGGTGATCATGATGATGCTTCGGAGACGGAGATCACAAGCACAAGATGATGATGGCCATATCATATCACTTATATTGATTGCATGTGATGTTTATCCTTTATGCATCTTATCTTGCTTTGATTGACGGTAGCCTTTTAAGATGATCTCTCACTAAAATTATCAAAAAGTGTTCTCCCTGAGTATGCACCGTTGCCAAAGTTCGTCATGCCCAGACACCACGTGATGATCGGGTGTGATAAGCTCTATGTCCATCTACAACGGGCGCAAGCCAGTTTTGCACACGCAGAATACTCAGGTTAAACTTGACGAGCCTAGCATATGCAGATATGGCCTCGGAACACGGAGACCGAAAGGTCGAGCGTGAATCATATAGTAGATATGATCAACATAAAGATGTTCACCATTGAAAACTACCCCATCTCACGTGATGATCGGTTATGGTTTAGTTGATTTGGATCACGTGATCACTTAGATGACTAGAGAGATGTCTGTCTAAGTGGGAGTTCTTAAGTAATATGATTAATTGAACCTAAATTTATCATGAACTTAGCACCTGATAGTATTTTGCTTGTCTATGTTTGTTTGTAGATAGATGGCTCGTGCCGTTGTTCCGTTGAATTTTAATGCGTTCCTTGAGAAAGCAAAGTTGAAAGATGATGGTAGCAATTACACGGACTGGGTCCGTAACCTGAGGATTATCCTCATTGCTGCACAGAAAAGTTACGTCCTGGAAGCACCGCTGGGTGCCAGGCCTGCTGCTGATGCAACTGACGACGTTAAGAACGTCTGGCAGAGCAAAGCTGATGACTACTCTATAGTTCAGTGTGCCATGCTTTACGGCTTAGAACTGGGTCTTCAACGACGTTTTGAACGTCATGGAGCATATGAGATGTTCCAGGAGTTGAAGTTAATATTTCAAGCAAATGCCCGGATTGAGAGATATGAAGTCTCCAATAAGTTCTACAGCTGCAAGATGGAGGAGAATAGTTCTGTTAGTGAGCATATACTCAAAATGTCTGGGTATAATAATCACTTGATTCAACTGGGAGTTAATCTTCCGGATGATAGCGTCATTGACAGAATTCTCCAATCACTGCCACCAAGCTACAAGAGCTTTGTGATGAACTATAATATGCAAGGGATGAACAAGACTATTCCCGAGCTCTTCGCAATGCTAAAAGCTGCGGAGGTAGAAATCAAGAAGGAGCATCAAGTGTTGATGGTCAACAAGACCACTAGTTTCAAGAAAAAGGGCAAAGGGAAGAAGAAGGGGAACTTCAAGAAAAACAGCAAGCAAGTTGCTGCTCAAGAGAAGAAACCCAAGTCTGGACCTAAGCCTGAAACCGAGTGCTTCTACTGCAAGCAGACTGGTCACTGGAAGCGGAACTGCCCCAAGTATTTGGCGGATAAGAAGGATGGCAAAGTGAACAAAGGTATATGTGATATACATGTTATTGATGTGTACCTAACTAGAGCTCGTAGTAGCACCTGGGTATTTGATACTGGTTCTGTTGCTAATATTTGCAACTTGAAACAGGGACTATAGAATAAGCGAGCACTGGCCAAGGACGAGGTGACGATGCGCGTGGGAAACGGTTCCAAAGTCGATGTGATCGCAGTCGGCACGCTACCTCTACATCTACCTTCGGGATTAGTTTTAGACCTGAATAATTGTTATTTGGTGCCAGTGTTGAGCATGAACATTATATCTGGATCTTGTTTGATGCGAGACGGTTATTCATTTAAATCAGAGAATAATGGTTGTTCTATTTATATGAGTAATATCTTTTATGGTCATGCACCCTTGAAGAGTGGTCTATTTTTATTAAATCTCGATAGTAGTGATACACATATTCATAGTGTTGAAACCAAAAGATGCAGAGTTAATAATGATACTGCAACTTATTTGTGGCACTGCCGTTTGGGTCATATTGGTGTAAAACGCATGAAGAAACTCCATACTGATGGACTTTTGGAATCACTTGATTATGAATCACTTGGTACTTGCGAACCGTGCCTTATGGGTAAGATGACTAAAACGCCATTCTCCGGAACTATGGAGCGAGCAACTGATTTGTTGGAAATCATACATACTGATGTTTGTGGCCCAATGAATGTTGAGTCTTGCAGTGGGTATCATTATTTTCTCACCTTCACAGATGATTTGAGCAGATATGGGTATATCTACTTGATGAAACACAAGTTTGAAACATTTGAAAAGTTTAAAGAATTTCAGAGTGAAGTGGAAAATCATCGTAACCAGAAAATAAAGTTTCTATGATTTGATCGTGGAGGAGAATATTTGAGTTATGAGTTTGGCCTACACTTGAAACAATGTGGAATAGTTTCGCAACTCACGCCATCTGGAACACCACAACGAAATGGTGTGTCCGAACGTCGTAATCGTACTTTACTGGATATGGTGCGATCTATGATGTCTCTTACTGATTTACCGCTATCATTTTGGGGTTATGCTTTAGAGACGGCCGCATTCACGTTAAATAGGGCACCATCAAAATCCGTTGAGACGACGCCTTATGAACTGTGGTTTGGCAAGAAACCAAAGTTGTCGTTTCTTGAAGTTTAGGGCTGCGATGCTTATGTGAAGAAACTTCAACCAGATAAGCTCAAACCTAAATTGGAGAAATGTGTCTTCATAGGATACCCAAAAGAGACTATTGGGTACACCTTCTATCACAGATCCGAAGGCAAGACATTCGTTGCTAAGAATGGATCCTTTCTAGAGAAGGAGTTTCTTTCGAAAGAAGTGAGTGGGAGGAAAGTAGAACTTGATGAGATAACTGTATCTACTCCATTATTGGAAAGTAGTTCATCACGAGAACCGGTTCCTGTGACAACTACACCAATTAGTGAGGAAGCTAATGATAATGATCATGAAACTTCAGATCAAGTTTCTACTGAACTTCGTAGGTCTACCAGAGTAAGATCCGCGCCAGAGTGGTACGATAATCCTATTCTGGAAGTCATGTTACTTGACCATGATGAACCTATGAACTATGAGGAAGCGATGATGAGCCCGGATTCCGCAAAATGGCTAGAAGCCATGAAATCTGAGATGGGATCCATGTATGAAAACAAAGTATGGACTTTGGTTGACTTACCCGATGATCGGCAAGCCATTGAGAATAAATGGATCTTTAAGAAGAAGACTGACGCTGATGGTAATATAACTGTCTATAAAGCTCGACTTGTTGCAAAAGGTTTTCGACAAGTTCAAGGGGTTGACTACGATGAGACTTTCTCACCCGTAGCGATGCTTAAGTCCGTCCGAATCATGTTAGCTATTGCTGCATTTCATAATTATGAAATTTGGCAAATGGATGTCAAGACTGCATTCTTGAATGGATTTCTAGAAGAAGAGTTGTATATGATGCAGCCGGAAGGTTTTATTAATCCAAAAGGTGCTGACAAAGTGTGCAAGCTCCAGCGTTCCATTTATGGACTGGTGCAAGCATCTCGGACTTGGAATAAACGCTTTGATAGTGTGATCAAAGCATATGGTTTTATACAGACTTTTGGAGAAGCCTGTATTTACAAGAAAGTGAGTGGGAGCTCTGTAGCATTTCTAATTTTATATGTAGATGACATATTATTAATTGGAAATGATATAGAATTTCTGAATAGCATAAAAGGATACTTGAATAAAAGTTTTTCAATGAAAGACCTCGGTGAAGCTGCTTACATATTGGGCATCAAGATCTATAGAGATAGATCAAGACGCTTAATAGGACTTTCACAAAGCACATACCTTGACAAAATTTTGAAAAAGTTCAAAATGGATCAGGCAAAGAAAGGATTCTTGCCTGTGCTACAAGGTGTGAAGTTGAGTCAAACTCAATGCCCGACCACAACAAAAGATAAAGAGAAAATGAAAAATGTTCCCTATGCTTCAGCCATAGGCTCTATCATGTATGCAATGCTGTGTACCAGACCTGACGTATGCTTAGCAATAAGCTTGGCAGGAAGGTACCAAAGTAATCCAGGAGTGGATCACTGGACAGCGGTCAAGAACATCCTGAAATACCTGAAAAGGACTAAGGAAATGTTTCTCGTATATGGAGGTGACAAAGAGCTAGTCGTAAACGGTTACGTCCATGCAAGCTTTGACACTGATCCGGACGATTCTAAATCGCAAACCGGATACGTGTTTTTATTAAATGGTGGAGCTGTAAGTTGGTGCAGTTCTAAACAAAAGCGTCGTAGCAGGATCTACATGTGAAGCGGAGTACATAGCTGCTTCGGAAGCAGCAAATGAAGGAGTCTGGATGAAGGAGTTCATTTCCGATCTAGGTGTCATACCTAGTGCATCGGGACCAATGAAGATCTTCTGTGACAATACTGGTGCAATTGCCTTGGCAAAGGAATCTAGATTTCACAAGAGGACCAAGCACATCAAGAGACGCTTCAATTCCATTCGGGACCAAGTCCAAGTGGGAGACATAGAGATTTGCAAAATACATACGGATCTGAATGTTGCAGACCCGTTGACTAAGCCTCTCTCACGAGCAAAACATGATCAACACCAAGACTCCATGCGTGTTAGAATCATTACTATGTAATCTAGATTATTGACTCTAGTGCAAGTGGGAGACTGAAGGAAATATGCCCTAGAGGCAATAATAAAGTTATTATTTATTTACTCATATCATGATAAATGTTTATTATTCATGTTAGAATTGTATTAACCAGAAACATGATACATGTGTGAATACATAGACAAACATATAGTCACTAGTATGCCTCTACTTGACTAGCTCATTAATCAAAGATGGTTATGTTTCCTAACCATAGACATGTGTTGTCATTTGATTAATGGGATCACATCATTAGAAGAATGATGTGATTGACATGACCCATTCCGTTAGCCTAGCACTTGATCATTTAGTATGTTGCTATTGCTTTCTTCATGACTTATACAAAGTTCCTACAACTATGAGATTGTGCAACTCACATTTACCGGAAGAACACTTTGTGTGCTATCAAATGTCACAACGTAACTGGGTGATTATAAAGGTGCTCTACAGGTGTTTCCAAAGGTACATGTTGAGTTGGCATAATTCGAGATTAGGTTTTGTCACTCCGATTGTCGGAGAGGTATCTCTGGGCCCTCTCGGTAATACTCATCACTTAAGCCTTGCAAGCATTATAACTAATGAGTTAGTAATAAGATGATGTGTTACAGAACGAGTAAAGAGACTTGCCAGTAACGAGATTGAACTAGGTATTGGATACCGACGATCAAATCTCGGGCAAGTAACATACCGATGACAAAGGGAACAACGTATGTTGTTATGCGGTTTGACCGATAAAGATCTTCGTAGAATATGTAGGAACCAATATGGGCATCCAGGTTCCGCTATTGGTTATTGACCGAGAATGGTTCTAGGTCATGTCTACATAGTTCTCGAACCCGTAGGGTCCGCACGCTTAACGTTACGATGACAGTTTTATTATGAGTTTATAACTTTTGATGTACCTAAGTTTGTTCGGAGTCCCGGATGTGATCACGGACATGACGAGGAGTCTCGAAATGGTCGAGACATAAAGATTGATATATTGGAAGCCTATATTTGGACATCGGAAAGGTTCCGGGTGAAATCGGGATTTTACCGGAACACCGGGGGGTTACCGGAACCCTCCCGGAGGTTAATGGGCCTTAGTGGGCCATGAGGGATAAGAGGAGGGCCGGCCAGGGCAGGCCGCGCGCCCCCTCCCCCTAGTCCGAATAGGACAAGGAAGGGGGGGGGGGGCGGCGCCCCCCTTTCCTCTTTCCCCTCCCCCCTTTCCTTCTCCACCAAGGCAAGAGGAGGGAGTCCTACTCCCGATGGGAGTAGGACTCCTCCAGGCGCACCCCAAAGGGGCCGGCCGCACCTCCCCCTCCCTCCTTTATATACGGGGGCAAGGGGGCACCCCATGACACACAAGTTGATCTACGGATCGTTCCTTAGCCGTGTGCGGTGCCCCCCTCCACCATATTCCACCTCGGTCATATCGTCGCGAAGCTTAGGCGAAGCCCTGCGCCGGTAGAACATCATCATCGTCATCACGCCGTCGTGCTGACGGAACTCATCCCCGAAGCTTTGCTGGATCGGAGCCCGGGGATCGTCATCGAGCTGAACGTGTGCTGAACTCGGAGGTGCCGTACGTTCGGTGCTTGGATCGGTCGGATCGTGAAGACGTACGACTACATCAACCGCGTTGTGCTAACGCTTCCACTTACGGTCTACGAGGGTACGTGGACAACACTCTCCCCTCTCGTTGCTATGGCATCACCATGATCTTGCGTGTGCGTAGGAATTTTTTTGAAATTACTACGTTCCCCAACAGGAACTCCCTTGGGGTGTGGCGGAAGACAGTGGAGATGGATCTCATGGTCATGTTGGATGTGAGTATGCCAGCGAAAACTTAATTTGGCCTCAGTCGGAACCGTTGACGGTGGTGCCCCTAGGCGTCGTTACCTCGCCGGAGGTGTTGTGCGGGCGATTCTCGTTCCTTCTGTGCTCCGGGGGAAACCCTAGACTTTGGCTTTCCAGATTGGATGATGGCAATGTTCTTGCGTCGTCACCCAACTACTGCAGGAACGCCAAGCAGTGGCGGGCGTAAAAAAAACTAGCAGTGACAGGCAAGGCTCGCAGGGGCACTCGCCACTGACCTGCCGCCACTATTAAAATGGCATCAGTGGAAGGCATGCGCCCGCCAGTAAGTGCCTCTGCAGTGGCGGGCAACACACATGTGTCCATTACTAGTGATAGTTGTGGCAGTGGCGGGCAGATTGAAGCGCCCGCCACTGAAAGCTTAGGCATGCAAATTAAAAAAAAAATTGCAACTACGGCAACATTTCTGCTGCTATGGCTGCATTTTGCATAAAACCAATCTAAGAATTTCAATACGCTGCACCTTGGAGATTAGAAGCAAATAGAGCACATATGTAAGCTTCGAAAGGCAAGTTCACTAGGTAATTAGTACTCTTCTAACAACTACTAACACTTAAATTTGTTCCAATTGATAAACCAACATTAAAGTATGACAGGTATCTTAACTAACTAACTAAGTGCTCATCAGATTGAAGATATTTGACTTGGACCTTATTTCTAAATAAGGTATACAACAACCACCATCTGAAAGTTGTTGTTGTTGTTGTTGTTGTTTAACGTTGAAAGTGCAATCATGCCCTAAATATTATTTTGATGTTGATGACAATATACTCATAGAAGACTAACAAAGTTTGTCAAATATATCTCAGGTTTTAGTCCCCTCAGAATCAATTATGTGTGTGGATTATGACTTCGGAAATATTTAACCTCATCAAGAACGAAGAAACAAGACTATGTTTATGTTTATTCTTGAGTATAGGATCCCGCACTATTAAGAGGGGAACATGGGTTATTGCTAAAGTCTTGCTCAAACAACTTCTTCAAAGTCAGTGTCTGATCTTCATCTCTGTCGGACGACCGGTACTCACCGGACGTCCGACCGCTTCCATACAGAGCCAAAACATTGGTCGTCCGGTGTGCAGCGGACATCGGGCAAATCTGATCCAGAACCAAAACATCGGTTGTCCAGTCCCTGTCGGACGTCCGTTGTCTGCAGAGCCCTTGGTCGTCTGATATTCCTCGGTCGTCCGGTATTTTCTCCACCGGATCCTCCGGTCGTCCGGTACCCACTAGACCGTTACAAAACATCGGACGTCCGGTGTCTGTCATGCCCTCGGTCGTCCGTTGTGCATCGGATGTCCGACGCATCTGCGCTGTTTTAGCCCCCAACGACCACTTATGAATAGACATTGCTTAACTTGCTGCTAGAATACTTGAATGTCAGCGAGATTATTATTTTACTTGGTACGTGCTCCGTCTGATGAATATACACTTGGCTGGCAGCAACACATACCTGTGGGGGAGATCCTCAAAAACGGCCATAACTGATATATTTTGGGCAGCTTGAGAAATATGGTGTTGCTGCTGGCAGGTTCCCACCGGTTGATGAAGCCTATGGTCGACTATCTGCGGTTGTTAAGAGATAACCGATGTAATTGACCTTGTTAAACTCAGTGTCATCAAAGTCGTTGTAGTATAGTGGTAAGTATTCCCGCCTGTCACGTCTTTTTTTTTCTCGTTTCTTTGCACTTGGTATATTTTTCGTTTCGCCAAGTATTCAGGAATCCGTCAGGACTCACACAGATGCATAGGAAATACAGCTGACGACAAAATACCGACCAGCATCTTCGCCCAAAACCATGGTAGTTAGCATCCAAAATCCTATCAAATTCTATCTATACATGTTCCCTGACTGAACATAAGCACCATGCCATTCAGTTATAACATGTCGCCGACCATTTTTGTGCTTTCTTGCGGTAACTGAATCCATGTTCCGGTGCTTTACAGCTTTTCGATATATTACCTCAAGCAGGACAATATTGTAAGTTGCCCTGGACATCAGGAGAGGAAGCACGACAGAACCTCTCCTGATGGCCATTGGGCATGTGGCGTCTTTGAGTGGCGAGGTTGATGAGACAGGTGTGTTGGCGCCTAACTCCCAGGCTCTATCATGTGAGCAATTGGTGATGCCTGAGTCCATCGTTTAAGTGGTACCTGTGACTGATGATGTTGAGGTGGTTGGTATGTTGGCGCCTGATCCTTCGGAGCGCAACCAGCCGCTCATCTTTGTGGAGCATGGAGGTTCCGATGTTGTAGTCACCCACTCGCACGTGACCGTTGGGCAGGTTTCTGTGCGTGACAAGGTCAATGCCATTCTCTTCGATTTAGAGTTTCACAGCTTGCTCAAACGTTTGGAGAGGGTGAGCCCTGGATCTGGCAAGGCGATTGTGGAGGAGGCTCTCAGGAGCAAAGGAAAGTAGAGTGAGGCCACAGGAAAGGCGTCCGTAGCTGCTTGATGGATGGTTATCAGTCTCTTGGGTCGTCCTTATGGTCTGGCTTGTATTCGTGGATTTGGTGGTGCCTGTGGTCTTCGGCCGACTTACCCTCGTTGTCTTTGCGATGTAGCAGTGTGGGGTTGGTGGACGTTAGGTGTTGGGTTTGGTTGTCAGGCGATCTTGTGCTTAGAGGGTTGCATGCTCTTTAAGTAATTCACATGTGGTTGGTCTGTATTGGTTTTCGCCCGGTTTTTCATTAATTAACTGGGCAATTCTTTTATGCTTAATTAATCGATGAGGCAAATCTTTTGCCTCCGTTTCGGAAAAAAAAAGTTACCAAGATAATTTGACCAACGGAATTAGTTAGTACCAAGATAATTTAACATATCTGTCAGTTATAACATTGTACCAAGATAATGTTCTTACTGTTCTGCATCTTGGGAGGAAGGACCAGGGCATAGTCAGTTCATCTGCTCCATTTACACCACCAAAATTTCATTTCAAACTGTTGACGGAGGGATGATAACTCATCCTCGTATAATAACTAGTGTTAGAAATTTCTTTTACACGTTGATACCAGCTTGGATTTTGTGGCAGCCACACAGAAGTCTGAAATTGTGGGAGAAGTTATCACTGGATAATTCAGGAAAGAACTAAATCACAGTAATGACTAATGAATGACCTCCTAGTACCAGCGAGTACTGAAATGTGCAGCAATAAAGCAGAGCCAGAATTCACCAATATACCTACTAGTTACCGGTGCTGGCTGCAGCGCGGCTGATCACAAGTAAAATCAAGGAACAAGATGAGCAAGAGCCATTGTCAGAAACAGAGGCGTGGATTGTGGAGAACTACAGCAACAAGATCAGAATCACATTTGACTTCATAGATCTGTTTCTTTTTCAGTGAATTCCAATTTGGACAACCGATTTCTCATGAGTTGACAAATTTGCACCACTTTATAGAACCTGACCTTGTTCAGGCTAGCCAGGTCCAGCCATCAACTCCGGCTGACTACCTGACTAGGAAATGCCAGGAACAGCAAAGTGTTTCCATGTTCGAACGAGGTATTTGCCACACCATTGCACCAAGTGAGTGTCCTTTCATATTTGCAACAAAACTGAAATGTGGCGTAAATTGGAATTGTAGGCCCAAATGTATGTAACCTTGTGAAAAATAGGTGCTCTAAATTGGAATTATCTCCTCTCATTTAGCTTTAAGGTTCCATATAAAACATCGCCCCGAAATCTAAATTCTTTAAATAGCAATAACAATAAAAATAATAATGCTCATCTAGTCTCATATATTACCTCAAGCAAGATAATTTGACCAAGGGAATTAGTAGAGGTTCTTCCTGTCACGTACTCTTTCCGTCCTATAATATAAGAACGTTTTTCAAGCTAACATAGATTGAAAAACGTTCTTATATTATGGGACGGAGGGAGTATAAGATAGTAAGATACTAAGATAATGTTCTTGCTGTTCTACATCTTGGGAGAAAGGATCAGGGCATAATCAGTTTTGACATATTCCTCTGCTCAATTTACACCAGCAAAATTCACTTGAAACTGTTGATGGAGGGGAGAGTGAACAACTAAGTAGGTAAAAGAAGTAATCCACATGGAATGGATGATAAATCATTCTCCTATAGTAACTAGTGTAAGAAATTTCTGGTATACATCGATACCACCAGCTTGAAGTTTGTGGCCTGGTGCACAAAAGTCCGAAAGTTTAAATAACCTAGATTAGTGGTTGACAATCACATAAGCAGTGTCTAATACTGAATCTAAGATTGGTGAACTTGTACGGATCATAATGATTACTGGTGAACTTGTATGGTAGGAGTATTGCTTAACCATCTTAACTATGCACATCAACTGATCAAAAGAAAATGAATTATGTCGACTAGCACAAATAGAATTCATAACTTCCGTTGCTTAAATATATGTAACCATCTTGACAGGCAAATGGGGGAGCAATGCACCCAGTTTACAAATACATATGAGCATGGTTGTGGGGAACATGCATATAGTTGCAGGAAATAAATACTCCCTTCGTTCCTAAATACAAGTCTTTTAAGAGATCCTAATATGGACTACATACGGAGCAAAATGAGTGAATTTACACTCTAAAATACGTCTATATACATTCATATGTAGGCCATATATAGAAATCTCTAAAAAGACTTATATTTAGGAACAGAGGGAGTAGAAGGAAAAAGTGAAAAGGCAGATAGTCCCAAGCATACATAACTTGTTCTCATATTCGCAGATTCGCCACAGGAGAGAATAACAAATGACCACAGCATAACTAGTACATGAAAGCAAATAGATCGAAGTGACAACTGACTAGGTATAACCAGAATAGTTGAAATAACATTGCTCAAAGCCACAATGGCATGGACCAGAACATCAAAATACAAAATACCAAGCTCCATAGAAGATCTGACCCATATTTAGCATGTGAACTCTGTAATCATGGAGCTGCTTTGGGTAACCATTCCTTGTAAATGGGAATATAAGGATCACACCGGAGAGTGAAGTAACTCTTAAAACTGAAGATAACATGAAATTTCCTCTTTTCCATATCATATGACACAAGCTGTTCATCCCGTCCATTAATTTGGAAAATCAGATTGCCTTCTGAATCAACAGCGACAAAAGTACACACATCATCGCCTACTGTCTCCGACATGTCAGCTGTATGCTTCAGTGTCCACTGCCCAGTAGCATAATCCTCAAGCACCCAGACCGTGAGCTGACAATCATCATCAGAATAATTCATATGCAAAGCATACAAGCGCTCCTGAGAGTGCCCGATGAAGCCAATATCCGACGTGTCCTCAACACTGAGCGGCATTCGAATCTTGTGCCATGCCTTCCCCACTGTGTCCACTGTGATCACTGAATTATCTCGGGTAGTCAAATGCAGGGTGCCGCCGAAGAAGGTGGAAGGTGAACCATTGTAATAATCCACAGTAACGCTGCCCTCGCCCCAATCGCTCTGCCGAAACGTCCATGTTCGGGTCTCTGATGAGAAGATCTGCACTCCGGCGTCGTGATCATCCTCCACATCCTGCAAGAGCACAAACACGGTGAAGCGGGAGGGAACAGCCGGGTCGAAGCCCAGAAGGATGACGTTCCTCGGGTGCAGCTCCTCGATGGCAGGCAACACGGTCCACTCCTCGGTAGCCGGGTTGCACACAACATACTTTGCCACATCTTCGACAGCGTCGGCCTCGGCCTCGGAATCGGAGGCGATGTCGGGGTCGGCGTAGGGGTCGTAGATGGCGTCGTGTATGGATGATTCCGTCCAGCACTGGCAGAGGAGGAGGCCGCCGCAGCAGTCCACGGCCCGGACGCCTCCATCCCACACGGCGCGCAGGAAGGGGTGACCGGGGTCGACGAGGGGCCGGCCTCGCCCGGAGATGTTGAGGAAGCGCAGCTCGTGGCTGTCGTCGTCGCGGGTGTAGCAGAAGAAGCCGGACAGGGCCTGCGGCGACCTCTTGCGGAGGCCGGGGTCCGAGCAGAGGGCGCGCCATGCTTTGGACACGCACCTGAAGCGGCAGAGCGATCTGTAGGGCACCCGCGCGAGGACCTCGACGAGGAGGTCCTCGGGGAGGCTCGCTGCCTCGACCGCCGGCTGCTCCTTCTTCCTGGACCTCTTTGCCATCCCGGACGGCGGCGGCGGCGGCGGCGGACGGGGGACGGAGGCGATCTGAAACCTTGTGCGGAAGTTGGGACGTACGGTGGTTCGTAGCGGGACGTAGCGGGCTTCCCCACCGCAATCCGCTTATTGTGTGCTCCACCCCTTGTGGGCTTCTGGGCTTTTAGGCTCTGTAACAATGAGACCTTAGACCCCTCAAAAAACAAAACAATGAGGCCTTTGGGCTTAGGCTCTGTACGGTGGGACTCCTGTGCCCAACTTCTGAAAAAAAAAATCCTTCAAAAAAATTCCAATTTTTTATTAAATGTATTTCTTAACAATTCTTGAAACTATCTTTTCGGAAAAGCGCCTGTGTGCTTCCTCATTTGAATGAGGTAGCTTGGAGAAAGTGCATTTGGAGCGAACACTTTAGGATTTGTGTGCGGGATCCGACATGAATGAGTGCGTTCGCTCACAATCCGTGAAAAATTGATGCCAGATTTTTAATGGTTAGGTAATCTTCTTCTTGTTTTACAAGGTGATGCATTGATCGTGTGAAAGTTGTCATTAACAAAAAAATGTCAACTATCTACCAAGAACATTGGATGGCTAGGAAATGGGTCGGATTAGAGGTGGTATGGCACCTTGACCACTTTAAGATCGTCTTGCATAAAACCCTGTATGCTTCACAATCAGATCCAAGGTTCATCAGAGCATCTCCAACAAGCGCCTAACGCGTGGCGCGCAAAAATCTAGTTTGCGGCGGCGCGCGCAATGCCAGGTTTGACGCGGGGCACAGTGCTAGCTCCGGCAGCCGCGCCAAAATGCAGAGCGCGCGCAGCTCCAGCGATGCGCCAAAATGCAGCGTGCGCGAGCAGCCGCACATCCACATTTATTGCATTTTCACACAAAACAAAGACATGGCATAATTTTTAAATCATCACAAACATCATTCACAACCAAGTTTAGATGAATAGTTCAATTTATTACAACTTATCAAACAAGTAGTACTTTAAGAAATACAACAAATAGTTCAACAATACAACATCAAACGCATAAATCATGATGATCTTCGGCGGCCATTCCAAGCCCACCACTCCTCAATGAGATCCTTCTTGAGTTCATTATGCGCTGTCGGATGTCGAATGACATGATAGGAGGCAACAAAACGGGACACCCTTTCAGCCCTTCGTCACACTCGCACGGGATGTCCCAAGAGCTCATACTGAGAGTAGTCTACATCTTGGCCACGCTCATTCTCGATGATCATGTTGTGCATGATCACACAAGCATGCATTATGTATCAAAGCATCTTCTGATCCCAAAATCTAGCCGGTCCTCTCACAATAGCAAATTGGGCCTGCAAAATCCCAAAAGCTCTCTCCACATCTTTTCTAGCCGCTGCGTGAGCATTTTGGAAATCAAGATATTTCTTACCTTCCGTTTTTTCAACGGCTTCACAAATGTTTGCCACTTTGGGTAGATGCCATCCGCAAGATAGTAGTCATGGTTGTATGTACGACCATTAGCTACAAACTGCACCGGTGGCAGTTCACCATTTGCAATCTTACTCATCAGTGATGACCGGTTGACAATGTTGATGTCATTCAAAGATCCAGGCATTCCAAAAAAAGCATGCCAAATCCAAGTCTCGTGATCGGCCACCGCTTCAAGGATTATAGTGGAACCCTTTTTTGTCCGTGGAATTGTCCATGCCATGCCTTTGGACAATTCTTCCAACTCAAATGCATGCAATCTATTGAGCCTAGCCTACCTGGGACCCCCGCGAGCTTTGTTCATCTCCAATAGCCTTGCGACATCTTCAGCATTCGGAGTTCTCAAGTACTCAGGGCCAAACACTTGCACAAATTCCGGCTGCGAAGCGCCTGACACACATGATGGCTTGGCTCTCACCCATGGCTAAGTGGTCATCAACTAGATCAGCCGGAATACTGTATGCCAACATACGCAAAGCGGCTGTCACCTTCTGAAAGGTGCTATGCCCGAGCTCTCCGGCGGCATTCCTCCTCTGCTGAAAAACCCGGTCATGGCTAGCTAGTTTCTCTACAATGCGCCTGAACAACTCGATGCTCATCCTAAACCGGGAACGAAAGTAGGACTCGGGGTATGTGGGATTATCCACAAAATAGTGCCTCATCAATCTGTTGTGGGCATCAATTCTATCCCTCCAAATTTTCTGCCGACCCATAACCGAACCACCGTGCTTCGGTTTTTATTGATGTGAATAGCTAGGATCATTGCAGGACCCTCCTCCTCTTCCATATCAAATTCTTCTTCAGAAGAGTTATAGCCCGAACTCATCTAAAATGTTCAAAACTAGGCTATAAACAACATGCACCAAATTTCATGCAAAAAAGTGGAAGTTGGAAGCAATACATACCTTGCGGGCGTTTTTGTCGAATACCTTGCGGGCGCCAAAGCGGCGGTGGGTGGCCGGGCATTGTTCGTCGGAGGCTGCCGCGCGCGACGGCGGCGCTGACCGGAGAGAGAGAGAAAGAGAGGGAGGAAGCCGCGGCCGTGCGGGAAGAGACTGGGGAAGCGCCGGAACGGTCGCCGGAAAACATGGGGTGGCGCAGGGCGGCGCGGCTGGATGGGTTGGTGGAGTGAGAGCGAGGACTCGAGAGTCCAACGCACGGGAGCGGGCGCAGCAAATAAACGGTGCGCGATGATGTTTCCGCCCACGCGCTGAATTACGTATGCCACACGCGCGATTTTTGCGCGTCCGCTGGAGCGCCGGAAACAGTAGCGCGCACTAAAATCACTATTTTTCCGGCACGACGCATTGATAGCGCGCCTGTTGGAAATGCTGTCGTACCCATAGTTTTTCTGCCCTCCCTCTCCCGCGCCCTTGGCGGCTGGTCAGATTCCTCCAGCATTGAATAGCCAGAGTTTGACGTCCCCACGCAGCCCCATCCAGCTAGTCACATGATCAAAATATAACTATTAATGTACTAAAACCCTTAATTATTTAAAATATATTTTACGTATTAGATTACGGCTCTAGTCTATTTTTTGGGGTACTTTGTTTCTGAGACAGTCTCCTTACACTCTGAAGTAGTACTATATAAATGAGCTCAAAACGAATAGTGATACCGTTCTGCTTGCCATGCCCTCTTATCATCAACAAAAGATAGTGAGTTTATTTCGTAAGTATCGACTATGCAGTTTAAAAACTACTTTATCTGCACGAGCTACTTCTAAGTCGCGTGAATTTTAGAATGGTGCAAGTAAATACTTTGATACAAGGAAGGAGGCAGATGCGGAGCTCTGAGGCCGAGTTGGCGACCTCATGGTTCTCCCGTCATCTCAGGCGAAGGCAAGTCAAAAGCTTAACAAGTGCGGATGAGGCTTTTAGTATTTGATTCCCTCTAGACATTGTCCGAGGATAGCCCAGCTAGAGGCTAATAAAGGAGGGGAAGGGAGACGAGCCACTACAAGAGGAGCGGCTGGCGATCAGAGGAAGCAGAGAAGAACAGCGAACCAGCTGTCCGGAAAATTGACTTAAACGTAGGAAAATCCAACGGGTTGCAACTGCAAGTTTTTAGCTGAGGTCACAACCGCAAGTTTTCGAACAAGGTCGCTGCTGCAAGTTTTCAAGGGGGGTCACAACTACAAGCTCTCAAATGGGAACATGGCTGCAAGTTTTCGGGAGGATGGGTCAACTCCAATTTTTTGAATTGGGTCACAAATGCAAGTTTACAAAAGGGGCTGCAAATGAAAGCTTTAAGAAGGGTTGCAATTGCCAATTTTCAAACAGGTTCGCAACTGCTAGTAACTTGGCTGTCTTTTTTTTATCTTTCTATTTTGTTTCGTAGACACCAACGCCCGCACACAACCATATTTTGGTTGGATTTTGAAATGTATATATATATATATATATATATATATATATATATATATATATATATATATATATATATATATATATATATATCAAGTGTAACCAGTCCCTTCGCATGCAATTGCATTGCGCGCACAACTGCATGTGGAACAACCGGTGGGCAATTGCACATGACGCACCCCGCGCGCAACAGTAAGCATGCTAACAACGTGTGCAACTAGAGTTTACCTTTTTTTTACTTTTTTTTAATTTTATTTCATAATTTTTTACACCATGTGTATCAAGACATCAATTCTTATTGTTGCAAATGAATAAAATTGGGAAAAGCTTTAAAAACCTAAATTGAAAAAAGCTACACTCCTTTTAAAGACATGAGTATGCAAACAGTTCATATTTTTTCAGAGCTATTTACGTGTTTATGGATCCATCCATCATTAGACTCGGCCGGTGGTGGTAGAATAAGAAAATTTATACAACCAAGTGTGGACGAAAGTACTCTTTTGGTCCCCAGCTCAGATGAGCTCGGGATAAACAGTAAAATCTCTACTACCTAAAAGAAACAGAGCGTTCCGTTTCCCCTCTTACGTCGCTCGCCGTCGTCATCCCTTGTCCGCTCGCCCCGTCTAGACGCATATGGGCCAAGCCCCGCAAAAGCCCACATCGATCTGGGTAGGTTAGCGTCAGATCCAACCCACCTCTCCCCATCGCTCCTCAGCCGCCGCTCGTCCTTTCTGCCGCTCGACCCCCTCCGCCGCTGCCCGCCCTCCTCGGCCCGACCACACGGCCGCACTTGCCGCCGCGGCTGCTGGTCCGCCGAGGCCTGCCGCCCCTAGCCCATATCGTGTTGGTCTCTTCGATCTGGCGGCTGCGCCCACACAAGCCTCGCCAGCGTCGCGGCCGTTATCCACGTCGACCTCACCTCCCAAAAGCGGCGACGTGTCCTTCTCTTTGCTCCATCGACAATTGCTCCATCACGGTGGCGCAAGATCGGCGAGTTGTGGCTGGGACTACATGAGGCGCCCGCGAAGAAGCAACGGAACTGGTTGGAGATGCGGCACCGGCCGAGCAAGATCATGGGTAATTGATTAATTAGTAACTAATATAATCAGATGATTTCTTGGCAATTGCTTGGGAGGCTGCATGGTGTTTCTTAGATGCCTTTTTACCTGTCATCAAAAGAATAGAGTGCCATATCATGATACAAATTCATCCAAACTCTTGTGTTTGTACTCAATTTGATTTCTATGTATGCATGATTAATCGTTATTGTTATGTTTGGTCATGCAGATTGCACGGAGAAACTCATGCAGATTGCTAGCTAGGAAACCATGGCCGTCATGAAAGCGAGGAAAGCAATCAAGAGATCAACTTCCGCCACCGCCGACGCAAGAGCCCGAGCCAGCAGCTCCATGTCCATGGCGCCTCCGCCCAGTCCCGGCCGGTTTAATCAAGCACCCGTCGCCGCTGCCTCCCGACGTCTACTTCAACCCGACAAACGCGGATAGAATGGGGTTCCTCAACCGGTGGATCGCCGGCGACGACAAGATGCCAGACGCACGGGGGTTCATCTTCCACGCCGACATGTACGCCAATGGTCCCTACGCGTTGCTGCAGCTTCACCCGCCGGCCAGCGCCCGTGCGGGCTAGCACACCTGGTGGTTCCTCGGCGAGTCCAAGTTCCAGAGCCCGTGCGCGGCGACCAAGAACAAGCGCGCCGACCTCAGCGTGCAGATCGGCGGGTACTGGCGGCTGGAGCATACCAAGGAGGAGCTTCTTGAAGAGTGAGGGCTTAAGAATAGACATCGGGTTCTACTGCGTCCGGTCCCCATCCTAGAAGCGCAAGACGCCGTGGCTCATGCAGGAGTTCTCCCGTGACAGGGATAGGGGCGCCGGCAGGAAGTGCGTGCCTGCGCTCCACAAGATATACGTCACGCCGCGCACCACCAACGAGGGCCTGAGGGGAGTCTACGGGGAGGACGTCGTGACGGTGGGCATCAAGAAGCATGTCCCGGCAGACTATTTTGCCGCTACCGCCACGTTGATGCCCCCGGGGAGTGTCCGTGTTCTCCGACAAGAGCAAGATGAGCTGCCACATGCTTCGAATCTGCCGCCTTCGCTCCCCGCCTCTTCCTCATTACGGCGGCGCGCGACGGCCAAAACTTCATGAAGGTATTTGAACGTGGTATGGATCAATGGCATAACCATGTGTCTTCTGTAGCATATTGCTTAGATGTGAGGGGCAGTAGCAATAAGGGCCTTCGTTTCCTTACGTCCTCCCTTTCCTCTAGCCTCCTCGAGTCCAGCGGCTGGAGTCCACATGACCAGCTTCCCCCCTTCGTGTGGGTGAGGCAAGGAGATGAACAGATCCGGCAAGCGCTTGCAGAGAACGAGGCCAACGTTGTCGCTGCCAGCGGAGTCCACACCGTTGTCTACCTCATCTTGTCTTTCTGCGGTACGGCAAAACAAATCACGCTCAGTTCATTTCTGTACCCATGCTTTTGTTCCAGTCATTTTTGGTTCCCAGGTTGTTTCACTTTCCTATAGCTTCTACATTTGTATCATTTATTTCTGAAGTAATAGAGTAGGTTTGAGATTATTTTTTTCTAAAGAATTTCAGTATATGAACGGGTTGTATAGTATCTGTAGTTAATACTGTCCACCATAATTTACACATTTTATGTGATAATGAAAATAATTGTAGGGAATAGCAAAGCATAAGCTCAAATGGTTTGGTTATTTAAATGGGTTTTCAGTTTTCTCATAGACATCTACAGATTTGGACCAACAGGACATGATGGTCGGCGGGTTATTTAACTATTGTCTTTCTTCTTCGTTATCAATTCGTCAGCTCTGCTGTTGGGAGCCGCGGACCTCATTGGAAAGGAAATACGGAATTGCTCCACACACGACATCATGTGGCCGATCCATGGACGGCAATAAATCCAGCAAACAAAGTGTGGGCTGTGGACGAGTTTTGGTGGCTGGGATTTATTGTCGTGCACTGGGCGTCTAAATTAGTCGTCCGCCTAGCAGTGCTTAAGAAAATAACTTGAAGAGGGCGTATAAGGAGATGCCAATGGAAAAGAGATGAGTTGAGTTTGTGTTTGGATGTCTCAATGAAAAAGAAATGGAGAGTGTAGAGTGGTAAGAGGAGGAATCGGGCCAGTCCTATTTTATTTTATTTTGAGCTTGGAGCCAGTCCTATATTTGTCACAAGACGTGATGGACATTTGCTTGATGCCCATCCCCAAAAGAAAAATAAAAATATTTGATTGATGCATTCAGTTTTTTTATGGGGCTGAAAGAGTCTTGTTTGGGTGCACGTTCATTATAATAGAGGTGGAATTTTAATATAATCACCACAAAGCTATATTATTATCCAATGTAACTTCTCTCAATGTATTTTGTATCCTGTAGCACGAACGGGTATTCACCTATAATAACATTAGAAAGTCAAGAATGTTGCCCTAAAGATATAGGTTAAACACATTAAGCATATACCCCGTTAGAATGCACGGGTAACTAAATCATGGGTATAAACTGATAAACATTTATATTCATATGGACAAGCAATAACAAACTAACATACTAAAATATTTATATCCCGTTGCAACGCACGGGCATTGTCCTAGTCTGAAAAAAGAAATCAAAACAAATTTGAAAAATCTGATTTCTTTTTTTGTGGCGGACATTGACAATGTTTTCGAGTGCTTGTAAAATTTCAACGTGAAATAACATTTGTGGAAGTCATGGCAACAAAAATCTTTACTACAAAATGCTTTTGGAAATGATATTTTTGGAGCATCAGTTTTTTCTAATTCTTTATGATTTTACTAGTCAGCCGAACTTATTTGAGCTCAAGCTAAGAAACTCCATGTCTGTGTGGATCTAGTTTTACAAGGAAGCTTTTTTTTCTTGCCGTTCCTACCATATGAGCCCACAAGCTATGCTCTGTTTTCCCTTTCATTTATGTGCACAGGCCCAAAAGTTTAGACAAAAGGCACAAAGAACCAGCCCACTTGCCCGGGGGAAGAAACAAAACAAGCTGGGCATGGCGGGAGCTCCGGTTGAGCATTTTGGGCGCCCATGTGCCCCGGTCGTGGGCCGACCCAAGAAGAAGGCTAGTGCTCGCCTGGTTTCCTCGTAGCTCCATCGCGTTCACAAGTTGTCGTTGACTAACTGGTCAAACATTGGCTTTTAGAAAAAAAGAAAAAAAATTGTGAAATGTCCACGGATTTGAAAAAAGTTCACAAACTTCAAAAAGGTTCACAAATTTTATAAAAAGGTTCATCGAGTTTGACAAAAAGTTCATCGAAATTTTTAAAAAGTTCATCAATTTACGAAAAAATCAACGAATTTGGAAAAAATTTCATTGGATACAAAAAAGTTCATCAAATCTGTAAAAAAGATCATCAAATTTGAGAATAAAGTTCATAAAATTTAAAAAATAGTTCATGATTTTTAAAAAAAGTTCACCAAAATTAAATAAAAACCATTGATTTTGTAAGCAGTTCATCAAATCTGAAAAATTCTTCAATTTTTGAAAATAAATCATCAATTTGAAAAAATTTCACGTATTTAAGGAAAGAAAAAAGAAACAGGAAAATAAAAAAACAAAACGTTAAAAAAATAGGGGGCATTTCCTGTACGTATAAATATAAGAAAGGAAGATGATATTCGTAGACCAATTGGCCTAGTGCTTAGTGTAGTTCCCTCGCTACAAAGAGATCTTGAGTTCGAACCTTGTCTCTCACACGCACCTAAAAAACCCGTAAATAGGCATGCCCAAAGCCAACGAAAAGAGGTTGCAACAACGAAAGATGATTTCCCCAAAAAAGAACAACAAAGGCCACGTCTTGTGAACGAGACCGAACTATATCTCACACAGTTTTTCAACCATTTGAGCCAGACCACAACCAGACTATGGTTTTAACATCAACTCTCCTAATCTTGGCAAGCTCATGACTAACTCTATTTGTTAAGCACCTAACCGCTCTCACTAGTCACTACCACTCACTATCAGAATCAAGTTACTCTTATCTCATGCACTAGGCAAGCATCCGGGGACCTATTAATATCTTTTTGGTCAAGCATCATCACCGCTTCAGTGATGTCCATTTCCAAAATAAACGGTAAAGATCCCCATTCTAGTGCGAGTGCAACTCCCTCGCGACAAGTTTATAGTTCCGCCTCCAGCGTGTTATTGCATGTGAACAAGTGACGACATGAGGAGAAATAAAATTGACCGGCCGTATCACGAAGCACCATCCTATCGAAGCAACATTGCGATGTAGGCGAGATGGGCATGGTTGCAACACACGGACACGTCTAGACCATGGGAAGAGTTTGAGATCGCGTGCTTGAGGAGTCCTTGCAACTATACAGGGTTGCGGCCCGATCGTTAGTTGGAGATGGAATAAGCACCTTGTTCTGGGAAGCCCGTTGGTTGCATGGGCTCCAGGTACAAGAGGTAGCGCCTAGCATCTATGCGCATGTTGGGAACCGTTCGAGAGCAACAAGAACGGTTTTAACGGCACTTGGGCAATTGATATTGGCCCAGAGATGACGACTCAGGACCTTCGGGAGTACTTTGGTCTCTGGACACAAATAGCAATGGTTCAGCTGCATGCGGACACTCCTAATTCCATCACATGGACATGGGAGATGAACAGTTGTTTCTCGACTCGATCAGCCCCTACATCAAAAGTGTGGGGAAGAGAGGTAATTCCTACGGCCGAGTTCACATTGAAATCAAGAGCACCATTGAGGCGCCGCTTCTTTGCATGGCTAGCTCTGAAAATCAGATGTTGGACTTCGGGTCGGCTAGCGAGACATGGACTTGATCATCAAGAGGCTTGTCCTTTGTGTGACCAAGATGAGGAAAGCATAGACCATATTATACTACAGTGTGTTCTGGCAAGAGAGGTATGGACACGAGTTTGCAATGCACTGAACAAGCCAATGTGGATCCAAACACTAGTAGAAAAAGGACCTATAGTCCCGGTTCGTAAGGGCCATTTGTCCCGGTTTTTGAAACGGGACTAAAGTGTCGGTACTAATGCCCTAAACCTTTAGTCTCGGTTCTTGCATAAACCGGGACAGATGGGCCTCCACGTGGCCAGTGCGGCGAGCCCAGGCACGCGTCAGCATTTCAGGTGCTGGGGTTTTTGTTTTTTTG
>NC_041381.1:656216769-656226340 GCF_002162155.2 Triticum dicoccoides
GGGGGGGGGGTTAGGGGTTTTTGGGGGGTTAATTTAGGTGTTTCATATATTGTGTTAGCTAGCTAATTAATAGAGAGAAGTGTCCTCTCTTATCTTCGTGCTTGGTCGACGCTATGTACTATACGTATAGAGAGGACTAGACACGCTAGCTAGTAAGCAAATGAAGGAAATAGAAGATCGTCATGAGCATATGCATAGAGAGAAGTGATATCGACGACCTCTCCTTCTCTGAGAGATTGGTCGAACAAGAATTTCTCGGATATCTATCCGACGCTACGTACTGGCTACATATATACAATATAATCATCTCTTACAATATAATCTCCTAATTCCAAATGAACTCAGGGTCCACATGGTATTCTTCGTCTTTAGCGGTCACGTGGTCAAGAAAGAATGCCGCCAATTCCTCTTGAATTCCTCGCATACGATCTGGTGGTAGGAGTTCATCCCACATCTGAAATATCTAATTTGAAGAAGGGGGTCAATACATATATATGAATAAATGAAACTAAACACAAATGATGGTAATAAAATAAAATTATGAATATTGTTTGTCAGAGTAGCCCCGCTCACAGGTCGTGTGGCGGATGGACTCGCAAATATAGTATCCACAGTAATTATTCCCTTGTTCCTGCCACAACCACTTTACAAGAAATTAGAGGTCAATCAAACTGATAATTAATTAGAAAGCATGCTAAATGGTATTGATGAAACTAGCGCTTGAATCACTAGAAGATGCGTGGAACATGCTACTATAGTACTTACTTTCGGGTGTCTAAATTACAGCTTCTTTGGCAGTCCCGGAGTTTTTAAGGTGAATTTTTTCCAAACCCTGCCAGACAAAGAAAACAATTACTTGATATCAGGAAATGAACAAAAAGTTGCCGATATGGTGCGATAATGATCGATTTAACCTACTTCTCTAGAATTTCAGTCATATCCGCATACTCCTTGGGATCTTTTCGTCTCGAGTCTAAGACGGTTACTAGTCCCTGCTCAAGTTTAATCTCTAGGAGAATATAGTGGAAGCTGCGCACGCATGCATAACTCATCAATTACATTACTATAACCTCGACTAATAAGGGAAACTGAATATGCACAAGACAGTAACACTCACTTGAATTCGTAAGGGAAGAGTATTATAGCTTTGTTTTGATTTAATACAAACGATTGTAGCAGCTTGGCCTCGGTATCTCTGGCCTGAGATTTAACCATATATGCATATATGAGATTTGTGTTAATGAACCCAATATCACCGATTTGTCGTTTCTTCAATTCGGCGATCTTCAATCTGCATAATGATACGTCCATTTTGCATCAGGCTTTTATATCAATATTTATTGCATTATGGGCTGTTATTACACATTATATCTCAATACTTATGGCTATTCTCTCTTATTTTACAAGGTTTACCATGAAGAGGGGGAATGCCGGCAGCTGGAATTCTGGCTGGAAAAGGAGCAAACGTTGGAAACCTATTCTGCATAGCTCCAAAAGTCCTGAAACTCCACGAAACAACTTTTTGGATTTAATAAGAATTTCTGAGCGAAAGAAATAGACCAGGGGGCCCACACCCTGTCCAGGAGATAGCCCCCCCTATAGGGCGCGCCCCTATCTCCTAGGCCCCCTGGTGGGCCTCCGGCGTCCATCTTCTGCTATATCATCACTTTTACCCTGGAAAAAATCATGGGCAAGGTTACGAGACGAAACTCCGCCGCCACGAGGCGGAACCTTGGCGAAATCAATCTAGGGCTCTAGCGGAGCTGTTCTGCCGGGGACACTTCCCTCCGGGAGGGGGAAATCATCACCAACGTCAGCACCAATGATCCTCTCATCGGGAGGGGGTCAATCTCCATCAACATCTTCACCAACACCATCTCCTCTCAAAACCCTAGTTCATCTCTTGTATCCAACACTACTAGGGAAAAGCCTATACACAGAATCTTACCAGCAGCGCTCCTCAAAATACGACGCTACTGCTATTTAGCAGCAGCGCGTGATAGCAAAACGCGCCGCTGAAAGGAAAATAACAGTAGCGCGTCCACACCAAACCGCGCTATTCCTCTAATTGCCATGACCTCGCCACCCAACTAGTTATAGCAGTAGCGCCCTATAATGAACCGCGCTACTGCTATAGAAGTTAGCAGCAGCGCGCTTCTAAGAAAATCGCTACTGCTAAGATCAGCCCACAAGTTTAGTCCCATCTCGCTCCGCGAACAGGGTGTTTACCACCTTAAATATGTTACTTCTGAAACTATCACAACCAGTTGGTCTTCACTGAACTCTATGTGTAGAATTTGTGGCCGCAATATGAGTCCTCTCCGGTTCCTACCAGAGAGGACTCATATTGACAATTCAGATTGTACACAAAAAGATCATTAATGGCCAATGTATTTTTGCATTGACGTATTTTTGTATACTTACACTTAGAAGTAGCGCTTTATCTGCAAAGCGCTACTGGTAGTCCAACTTAGCAGTAGCGCGTAACAATGCAGAGCGCTACTGCTATTCAGATTAGCTGTAGCGCGTTTTGGCAAATGCGCTACAACTATCCCTACCTTATCCCCACGCGCATGACTGACTCTCTCTCTCACTCACACTCTCACTCTCGCCCGCGCGCCGATAACCGTCATCGTGCGTCGCCGCCACCGCCTTCGTCCGTCCGCCGCCGAGGTACTCCCCTCCTTCCGTCCCTCCTCCATCCTCCTTGCACATCCTCCCTCCGCCTGCGGACGCCCCTCCCTCCTCCGCCGCCGCCCTCCTCCCTCCGCCTGCGGCCGCCCCTCCTCCTTCCTCCGCCGGCAGCCCTCCTCCCACCGCCCTCGACCTCACCGCCGCCACCCGAGCCCACCCAGCACCGCCGCCTCCCGATCCCGATCCCGCCCTCGCCGCCACTACCTCTTCGTCGCCCCCACCCCTTTCTCTCTGCTTAGTTAGTGCTAGATGTTGTTTAGTAGTAGTAGATGTTAATTTAGGGTTCATAGATAATGATTTTTAGTAGTAGTAGATGTTAATTACTAGTAGTGATGGTACTAGTTAACTAGGGCAGTATGATTAATAGTAGTTGTAGTTGAACTACTTTAGTTGTAGTTGAACTAGTTCAGTAAGTAAATTAATAAACTAATTTAACTAGTGAATTAATAGAACTAATGTATTTTTAGTAAGATAATTAATATAACTAGTTGAACTACTTTATTTTTAGAAAGAACTAATTTTTTCTATTTATAGTAAGTTTATATTTAGTAAGAACTAGTTGAATTAATAAAACTAGTTGAACATGTCATATTTGTTGTTATTTTTTAGTTTAAGCAATTATTCGGGATGTATTAGTAATAACTTATACGGTTTTTGCTTTTGCAGAAATCAAGGAGCCCCTCCATCATCCCCGCCGTCGTCCCCGTCACCGACCCCCTCCGACATCGAGGTGAGACCAGCCAAATATCCATGTATATCTTGTGTTGCTCAAATAGGATATGTGGTTGCCCAAGTGGACGTTCATGTTCAGTTTACACCTCCGAGTGGCCTATGTTTTGCCGGAGTGTTGATTAATTTCCGTTCCGGCAAATTTCAGGCGCTCGATATGTCCTTTTTTAGCAAAGGTCATGTCGGATTTTTCCGTGAATTCTGGCATGACTTGTGCTAAAATATGTAGGAAATATCGAGTGGCCTGGATTTTCTCGAAAAATAATGATCTAATTTAGGTTTTTTAGGACATATATTTAATTGTACAAGTTTAATCTTTGAATTATGAACGTAGGAAATGTCGTACTCGGACGACGACAGTCTCCCGGGGGAGTGCAGCTGGTGACACGATGATCGAGGTATGTGCGACAGGTTCGTTGAGATGGATGAAGATCGGCGCTTCAACATTAAGCTCGAGGAGACCTTCGATGTTGAAACGGTACGCAACAACGACAAGTGTTTTTTTTCGTAATTAAGCATGACTTCAACTATTTTAACGTCTAATTTTCATCTTTTACAATTCGACTAGCTTATCCCATGCCATGCAAGACGCTATGTCTTGGAGAAGATGGGTTTTGAAGACCATGAAAATTTTGAAACAAAGAAAATACACATAAGGACCCATCACGATATGGATTTTGAAGTAAATCTGTGCAATGCTCAGAGCGTAACCCATTTTGGTTGCCAAAATTGGGAAGCACTTTGCAAAATGTATGGTTTTTATGAGGGTATGATTGTCACCATGGATCTTGGTGATCCTGACATCGAGCAAGACAATATGGACATTTGGGTCGTTGTTGATACGCTTCCGATTGTACCGCTATGTGAGTTTCTCAAACATAGTTATTAACTAATTTATATTGTTTATTTCAAAATAGTTGACAACTTATTTCCATTGACAGCTTATTTTGATTCTTCAAAGACTGTGCGGAAGATGGTAGACAAAACCCACTACACCGATGGCTCCGAATTAACTTATAAGGAGAAAAATCATCTGACCACATTTTGTACTCTTCTTGAGGATTACAATAACTATTATCGAACTCCTCCAAATTATGGTGAATACGTGCCACTAGTGCATGTGTTGAACCACGGTAACTTCTCTGGAGATACCCTGGTAAGATTTTTTACTATTACGACATCCGTGCATCTTTTGCATACTTCTAAAACTAGTACATCATTGCTAACTATGAAATTATTACTATGTTTTTCAATAGAAACTCCCGATGGATTGTGTGCCTCATCTGATGTATCTGAATGGTTGCCTTACAGTTTTGAACATACTGCCAGGTAAATCTAGGGAGCTCACCTGTGTGTATCGGATTTCTAAAACCGGTGAACACATGTTCATCAAAGAATGGAAGAAATGTATGGACATTCACAAGGAGGTTCTTGGAAGTAACATTCAGCGAAAGGCAAGAATTGGAGAAGGCTAATCTCCATTCTCCATAATGGAGAGTCAGGGGCTATCTTGTTTTTTTGTTATTTTACCTTAGAAAATGTAGTAGGTCTTAATCGAATGTAGTAGGTCCTATGAGGTACAATATGTTTATTATGTGGTAATGTGTTAGAGTTGATAATGAGGAGTACTTGTGATTACGACTAGTGACCAATTTGCTATGTGATGTCATTGATGAAAACGATGATCTTGAGGAGGTGTTATATGACAATGATGTATTGTGATGATAAGTTGTTAATGATATGATGATGATGATGATATTATTATATCATTGGGTGAAAGAACCGCGGATTAGTTTCAAGTGGATGGACATCCACTTGAAACTAGTCCACGGTTCTTTCACCCCGTGATGTAATAACTCATTATGATGTAAAAACAATCTCTAATTCCTGTTGTATGAAAACTTGTGTAAAGGTGTATGAATACAACATGAAATAAAAAAGAAATAAAATACTAAATAATAGTAGTAGCGCGGGAAAGGAGAAGCGCTACTACTAATTACGAGTAGCGCTGTTCTGGAGAAGCGCTACTACTAAGTCAATTTATCAGTAGCGTGGGTCTAGGCGCGCTATTGCTAAGCTTTAGCTGTAGCACCTTATCAGTAGCGCTCCTGCCCGCGCTACTGATAGGCCTAAAACCCGCGCTGCTGCTAGGCTTTTCCCTAGTAGTTCAATCTTGTATCAAAACCACAAATTGGTACCTGTGGGTTGCTAGTAGTGTTGATTACTCCTTGTAGTTGATGCTAATTGGTTTACTTGGTGGAAGATCATATATTCAGATCCTTTATGCATATTATTACTCCTTTGATTATGAACATGAATATGCTTTGTGAGTAGTTACGTTTGTTCCTGAGGACATGGGTGAAGTCTTGCTATTAGTAGTCATGTGAATTTGGTATTCGTTCGATATTTTGATGAGATGTATGTTGTCTTTTCCTCTAGTGGTGTTATGTGAACGTCGACTACATGACACTTCACCATTAGTTGGGCCTAGAGGAAGGCATGGGGAAGTAATAAGTAGATGATGGGTTGCTAGAGTGACAGAAGCTTAAACCCTAGTTTATGCGTTGCTTCGTTAGGGGCTGATATGGATCCATATGTTTAATGTTGTGGTTAGGTTTACCTTAATACTTCTTTTGTAGTTGCAGATGCTTGCAATAGGGGTTAATCATAAGTGGGATGCTTGTCCAAGTTAGGGCAGTACCCAAGTACCGGTCCACCCACATATCAAATTATCAAAGTACCGAACGCGAATCATATGAACTTGATGAAAACTAGCTTGACGATAATTCCCATGTGTCCTCGGGAGCTCCTTTATCATTATTAAAAATTGTCCAGGCTTATCCTTTGCTACATAAAGGATTGGGCCACCTTGCTGCACTTTATTTACTTTATTTACTTGTTGCTCGTTACTATTTATTTTATCACAAAACTATCTATTACCTACAATTTCAGTGCTTGTAGAGAAAACCTTACTGAAAACCGCTTATCATTTCCTTCTGCTCCTTGTTGGGTTCGACACTCTTACTTATCGAAAGGACTACGATAGATCCCCTACACTTGTGGGTCATCAAGACTCTTTTCTGGCGCCGTTGCCGGGGAGTGTAGCGCTTTTGGTGAGTGGAACTTTGTAAGGAAACATTTATATAGTATGCTGAAATTTTCTGTTACTTGTTACTATGGAAACTAATCCTTTGAGGGGCTTGTTTGGGGTATCTTCACCCCAACCAGAAGAGCAAAGAGTTGCTCCTCAACCTACTGAAATTTATGAAAATATTTACTTTGAGATTCCTTCGGGTATGATAGAAAAACTGCTAGCTAATCCATTTGCAGGAGACGGAACATTGCATCCCGATTTACACCTTATCTTTGTGGATGAAGTTTGTGGATTATTTAAGCTTGCAGGTATTCCCGATGATGTTGTCAAAAGGAAGGTCTTCCCTTTATCTTTGAAGCGAGATGCATTGACATGGTATAGGCTATGTGATGATACGAGATCGTGGAATTATAAGCGATTGAAGTTGGAATTTCACCAGAAGTTCTATCCTATGCATCTTGTTCATCGTGATCGTAATTACATATATAATTTCTGGCCTCGCGAAGGAGAAAGCATCGCTCAAGTTTGGGGGAGGCTTAAGTCAATGTTATATTCATGCCCCAATCATGAGCTCTCTCGGGAAATGATTATTCAGAATTTTTATGCTCGGCTTTCTCTTGATAATCGCAACCTGCTCGATACTTCTTGTGCTGGTTCTTATATGCTGAAGACTATTGATTTCAAATGGGACTTATTGGAAAGAATTAAACGCAACTCTGAAGATTGGGGTTCTAACGATGGTAAGGAGTCAGGTATGACACCTAAGTTTGATTGTATTAAATCTTTTATGGATACCGATGCTTTCCGTGGATTTAGCTCTAAGTATGGACTTGACTCCGAGATAGTAGCTACTTTCTGTGAATCTTTTGCTACTCATGTTAATCTCCCTAAATAGAAGTGGTTTAAATATAATCCTCCTATTGTAGTGAAGGTAGTTGCACCTATTACAGTCGAAGAAAAGACTATTACCTATAGTGATCCTATTGTTCCTACTGCTTATGTTGAAAAACCTCCTTTTCCTGTTAGGATAAAAGATCATGCTAAAGCTTCGACTGTTGTTCATAAGAGTAATACTAGGACTTATACACCTCCTAAGCAAATTAATGTTGAACCTAGTATTGCTATGGTTAAAGATCTCTTGGATGAGGACTTAGATGGGCATGTTATTTCTTTCTTGGGTGAGACTGCTAATATTGCTAGACCTGATACTAAGACACGTAGAACTGTCGTAGGCATGCCTGTTATTTCTGTTAAAATAGGAGATCATTATTATCATGGCTTATGTGATATGGGTGCTAGTGCTAGTGCGATACCTTATGATCTATATAAAGAAATTATGCACGACATTGCACCCATTGAATTATAAGACATTGATGTTACTATTAAGCTTGCTAATAGGGATACCATTAAACCTATTGGGATTTTTGAGATGTCGAAAGTTTTGTGTGGGAAGGTTAAATACCCTGCTGATTTTCTTGTTCTTTGTTCCCCACAAGATGGTTTTTGTCCCATTATTTTTGGTAGACCCTTCTTGAATACTGCTAGTGCTAAGATTAATTGTAAAAATAAAATTGTCACTGTTGGCATAGATGGTATGTCTCAAGAGTTTAATTTTGCTAAGTTTAGTAGACAACCTCGTGAAAGGGAACCACCTAGTAAGGATGAGATTATTGGTCTTGCTTCCATTGCTGTTCCTCCAACTGATCCATTAGAACAATATTTGCTAGACCATGGAAACGATATGTTTATGAAGGAAAGGGAAGAAATAGATGAAGTGTTCCTTAAACAGGAACCTATGCTGAAACATAACCTTCCCATTGAAATTCTTGGGGATCCCCCTCCACCCAAGGGTGATCCCATGTTTGAACTCAAACCATTACCTGATAATCTTAAGTATGCTTATCTTGATGAAAAAGAAATATATCCTGTTATTATTAGTGCTAACCTTTCAAAGAAAGAAGAAGAAAGATTATTGAAAACTCTGAAGAAGCACCGAGCAGCTATTGGATATACTCTGGATGATCTTAAGGGCATTAGTCCCACATTATGTCAACACAAAATTTCAGTGGAGAAAGATGCCAAACCAATTAGAGATCCTCAAAGGCGATTAAATCCCAAGATGAAGGAAGTGGTAAGAAAGGAGTTACTAAAGCTCCTTGAGGCAGGTATTATTTATCCCATTGCTGATTGTGAATGGGTAAGCCCTGTCCATTGTGTCTCTAAAAAGGGAGGTATTATCGTTGTTCCTAATGATAAAGATGAATTGATCCCGCAAAGAATTATTACAGGCCATAGGATGGTAATTGATTTCCGTAAGTTAAATAAAGCTACTAAGAAAGATCATTACCCTTTACCTTTTATTGATCAAATGCTAGAAAGACTATCCAAACACACACATTTTTGCTTTCTAGATGGTTATTCTGGTTTGTCTCAGATACCTGTGTCAGCGAAGGATCAATCTAAAACTACTTTTACTTGCCCTTTTGGTACTTTTGCTTATAGACGTATGCCTTTTGGTTTATGTAATGCACCTGCGACCTTTCAAAGATGCATGATGGCTATATTTTATGATTTTTGTGAAAAGATCTGTGAGGTATTCATGGATGACTTCTTCGTCTATGGATCCTCTTTTGATGATTGTTTGAGCAACCTTGATCGAGTTTTGCAGAGATGCGAAGACACTAGTCTCGTCCTGAATTGGGAAAAGTGTCACTTTATGGTTAATGAAGGCATTATCTTGGGGCACAAGATCTCCGAGAGGTATGGACCATATTATACTACAGTGTGTTCTGGCAAGAGAGGTATGGACACGAGTTTGCAATGCACTGAACAAGCCAATGTGGATCCAAACACTAGTAGAAAAAGGACCTATAGTCCCGGTTCGTAAGGGCCATTTGTCCCGGTTTTTGAAACGGGACTAAAGTGTCGGTACTAATGCCCTAAACCTTTAGTCTCGGTTCTTGCATAAACCGGGACAGATGGGCCTCCACGTGGCCAGTGCGGCGAGCCCAGGCACGCGTCAGCATTTCAGGTGCTGGGGTTTTTGTTTTTTTG